>NW_026714863.1:0-20180 GCF_029784015.1 Lycium ferocissimum | reverse complement strand
GGAATCTTAGTTCCTATGGCTTGGCTTCCACGCACGATCATAGATATGAAAGAAAGAAGCCATCTCAAATGCCCCGTAGCTTCCTCGTTTAAACGTGGCGCGTAACACACCATAAACAAGACTCTACTAGACACGACTTTACAGACAACCCCTAGGACGAATCGCTTCCGATGCCACTTTGTCACACCCCAATCTCATCGGGGCATGATGGACACCCAACTCTTACACTCGAGGAGGTGAGCCTGTTAACCCTGCTCGGCATTTACATTGTTACATCTCCGTATTTTGTACCCTCGGGTAAGTCAAGGCGGGCAGCGAGACAAAGTTGCGTATGGAAAATTGTAAAGTTGAAATATTAGAAAGGCGGGGGTAAAAAGGTAAAATTCGCAAACGACTCATGGAAATACGGAGAAGGCTAGGGGCAAAAATTTGAACCAAGGGAAATGTTTTCATGAAATAGGAGGAATTTCCTAGAAATTTCAAGAAAACATTGCCTATTACTGCCGCCGGACTGCACTGAATACGTGGCCAAATGGAATCAAGCCAAGCTTAGGGGTAATATGGCTCATTCTTATTAGAGGAGGAGGCTAAAATTATATCTATAAAAAGGAAAGATGACTTAGTCATCTTAATTTCCTAGAGTTTTCAAGGAATTAGAAAGCAAGAAAAGAGAGGAGAAAACAAAAGGCCATTCGGCCAAAGAAAAAAAATTTGAAGGTCAAGAATTGATTTCCAAAAATTATTTTCTCCCTAGCCAAACATTGAAGGTTCTTAGCAAGGTAGAGTGAGTTGTTGAAGCAAGAAAAACACATATTCATAGGAATTGCAAATTTTAGCCAAGTGAAGAAGTGAGGAAAAGGTAAGAATTTATCATCCTTTATATGTTTTGGAAGTTTATGTATGATATGGTGCATGGAAATGGATGAAATTCATGTGTTGGAAGTGTGTGTGTGTGTGTGTGTGGCTAGGCCGTGTATGTGTAAAGTATGTGTGTTGTGTTATATTGTGTTGTGTTGTGTGTTGGTTGTTGTTGTAATGTATGGAAAATATGGAAGATCATGAAAAACATGCATGGAAATATGGATTGTGGTGTTGGCCGAATAGGTGCATAGGGTAGAGGTGAAGAATCAATTTTGTTTAGCATGTTTTGGTTGTTGTTGTTGTGATTTCTATGTGACGGAAATAAGGGAAATTGAATGACTTAGGTGGAATTGTGGGTGTTGTGAGTTGGCCGTATATATGTAGCCTTGCATATGGACAAAGGACTAATTCTACTTACTACGTTTGAAATGTTGTATTGCGGATTCTATGATAAAAATGAATGTTTGATGACTTACGTGGATGTAGCAATTGTGGTGGGCTGTTTTGGGAGAAAATGTTGTTGTTGTTGCATAAATTGGAAGAAATGGGTAAGTAGTATGTTGTTAGTATTGTTGGAATATTATGTGAATTATATTGCATTGAAAAGGAGAAATCGAATTGACTTGAATTGAATATGGAAATTGTTAGTATGGTTGTTGCTATTGTGTTGTTAGTTTGGCCGGAGTTGAATTTCGGATTGTTGTTGTTTGATATGAGCCAAGTTGAACTTGGTGGGATGGAGTATTTATAGGGGAGGTGCTGCCAAAATCTCGGTAGCCAAGTTTTACTTTAAGAATCCAATTCTAAAGGCACTAATCATGTTTGGTAAACATGACCAATTTGTAGATTTTGGCGAACTTGGAGCTTGAGTTTGGAGAGCGTGGATAAGGCGTAAAAGGTATGTGAAGCCTACCTCTCCTTCATTTGGCATGTCCTAGTTAGTATAAGTTGAAATCCGACCCTCGGGAACAATCCTACCCTCGGAAAACGACACCTAAATCTATTCACTATTCATTCGGTAGAATTGAACCTATAACTTGTGCTTTAAGGTAAAATGGTGTTCGAACGTCCTAAAACCCCTAGAAATGAAATTGAAATGTCTTGAAATCTTCATGGATGACCCAATGGGATATAATGACCGTGTTTTTATGTTCGTCACCCGAGTCTCGACAAACGTGCATATCGGTTTCCATTACTTCTTTCATAAGAACTTTATAATCTTATTTTATGTTTTCTTATGGTGTTGCTATTCATTGATAGTCTCGCCTTATAATGATTGTTCCTTCAAGGTGAGGAGCTGAAGCGACCGTGGCTATTCCGCTAAGGTAATCGGGGCTACCGACCTTACGTCACCACGGTAGATACATGACTTTCTTTGGGTTCTCATGCATCTTTTAACTTATATTATATGTATATGACATGTATATGATATGTATATGAAAATGGGGAATTTTTGGGGAATGGATACTTGTTGCGCTATAGACGCATTGCCACTGTCGGTCGGCGTAATTCCATCCCGGACGCGGGATGCCGGACGCGGGACACATGTGGGAAGCCGACGTATTTCGACATGACTTGTTATTTTCACTTGTATATGACATGATATGTTTTGAACAAAAGTATATAATAAGCAAGCGTGACATCCGCCGAAAGGCACTTACGGTTACGGTTATCCCTTTTATTTCGTTATATGATTTTTGGTCCCACATTTGATATTGCTATATGTTACATGCTTCATTGTATTATTTTTCATGGCTTACATACTCGGTACTTGTTCGTACAACCCCTTTTCTTGGGGGCTGCGTCTCATGCCACGCGAGGTAGACAGGTTGACGGGCTCGACCCCTAGGAGCTTTCCGAGCTATACATTGGGAGGCGCTCCAGTCGTTCCGGAGCCACTGTTTTGGGTACTACTCTTATGTATATATTTGAACACAGTCAGTCACTTGTAATTACATGTATTTCGTTAGAGGCTCGTAGACAGATGTGTACAGTCAGATGTTTCATAACCTAGTTGTCTTTATCACCGTGTGATATGTCAGTACAGTTGATTATCACTACTTCTCGTTTACATGTATGCTATTATCGGCGATGTTATCAAAAAAAAGTGCCGGTGTTCATACGGCCCACTTAGTAATAAGAACGAGACATATGACAGGGGGTGCCCGGTACAAGTATCGGGTACTCGTCACGGCCCCTAGTTGGGTCGTGACATACATAATTAAACTGGACATATAAAAAAAATCGGAAATATAATAAGGTACTTTCCGTCAAACCATAGAAATTTGCGAACGATACTCAATTAATCAAAAACTGAGTAAGTCAAGCTGACATATAAAGTCAAGCTGACATATCATCTTACATGGTCATTTTACTCAATGCATGACATCTTAGCATACTAATCACGGGACAACGTACGCAAAGTCTCTAGGTAAACACTTGAATCATATGAATCGGGACGGGGGGTACCCGCACACACACATGATAACTATAATGACTCAAAGACCGCTCCCGGGAAGAAAATGGAGTTTGCCAATCCCGACTGATAGCCAACCATCCCTAGGCGAATACTTTTACCGCAAAACGATGGGGACCGTGCGGCATGAACGGCGCCCCCGCAAAGGGATGTCGGTACGAACAATGTACCGAGTATGTAAAGGCGGCGTAATCATAAAGAATGAGACATAAGCCATAATGAATGTATGAGAAACCACTTGTAATATGAATAGCCCCGATGGCAATGACTAAAAATGTAAATATATGCCATACTTGACCATTTAGTAAGGGACTCGGTGAAATATAAATATATACCGTACCCGGCCCCTCTAGTGAGGGACTCGGTGAAGTAATCATATATATACGATCTGCCCCACCAGTGGGGTCTCGGTGAACAATGCAATGAACCCGTACACGAATACATACCCGGCTCGGGACTCGGTGGGGAAATGATGTAATAACGCTATGCACGATTAGAATATCATGAGAAACCATATGGAAACTAAACCATCATACGAGACTCGATAGAATAATCGGAATGAACCAACAACGAGAATCAAAGACAGCGTCATGTCGAAGTACGCCGAGAACTAGAATTCATTGAGTCATGTATGTTCATCGTTCGCTCGTTTATGTAATTCATGCCAAAAGAAAGAAGGGATAACCTTAACATACATATAAAAGAAAATGAATGCAAGTGAGACTCATAAGATTATTTTGCGGAACTCTTTGAATAACCTGGAAGCATAACACCCTCGAATGTCACTATGGATTATAATATCAAAATAGGACTTCAGGAATCATAGACACGTATCAGGACATAATGAAATAGCTTATGGAAATTAAGAACATTAGCCATTCTAGTAATTAAGAATAGAAGCTTCTTTGGAGTTTATACGTTCGTCGTCCGTGTGTTCCATATAGACTATGCAAAAAGAAGAAAAGGGAATAGCCTTAACATACCTTTGTCCGCTTCTGAAGCTAATTCAAACCTAAGCCTCGGGCTTCCCAGTCTACAACAACGTCGGTAGATACCAAACATTAGCTATAGGTACTTAGGAATCCAACCCTAAGCTAGCACTTCACTTATAGAAATTTGGACAGCATTTTCCTTTATAAATTGGACAACCCCAACAAATCCAATTCAGCTAAATTATCAACAACAACAAGAACCATCTCATATAAGTCTCTTTAAACTCAAAGCATCAATTCCCAAGGATATACACCAAAACAGCCCGGTATACGCTTTGTATATGATATCTTCATACACTTTATTCTCCCTAATTCAAGAACAACTTATCAACAACATCAAAAACAATATCAGAAATTATTTTATATCAATATCCAACTAATTCTATCCATTTAATTATATCAAAATAGCTCCCAGGTCATTTGATATCCAAAAATTATAACCGAACTTTCAACGTCATTTTCTCTATTCTAACCCGTCAAATCTATCAATGATCATGGTAAGAATATCATTAACATCTTAAACATACCTTATATGAGCAGACACCACGAAACCAACATCCCCCAAGTTCAATTTTAGCTTAAAGCGACGACGACAACTTGTACTACACTTTATCCTTCACGAGCCTTGCGATTCGGGGCCCCGAACTTGATCGAACCCTTGCTTTATCTCTCTAAACTCCACTCACTCTCTCTCTACCATGTTCTGGACTTTTCGATATGGAATGAGGATGATAAGGGTTAAAACATCCCTTAAATAGAAAGGGAAGTGGGCTTGACCCGACTTGGAGTCGGGTTGGGCCGAGCCCATTGCCCAGCTTGACCTCTCTGTCTTAAAATGTCCATAACTTTTTATCCCTATATCGTGTGATGGCCCAAGACCTATGGATGGAAAGCTAATTCAATTATCTACAACTTTTATATTTAAAATTTTCCCAAATACCTAAATAATGATTGGGTTATGGCCTCCCGAAGTCAAATCACCCGAAAATGTAACTTAAAAACATCTTTTTGGAGAGTTTCCACTTGGATTTGGCTCAAGGGTACTTATTGAGTTTTGTTTAACTTCACATATATTGTCCATATAAATTTTCATATGACCTTTATAAAAACTCCATCATGTGGGCCCCACCTCAGCTTACGGTTACGAGGGCTATATCTTTTAACGTTTCATTCCAATCATACTGTACGAATTCAAAATATCATACTCATGCTATCCTCATGCTAATACAGTAGAATTTCATCCTTTATACTTGCAATATTTTCTCCTCCTTGAGCTCAAATTAAGCCATCTGCAGCCTTAGTAACTCGAAATTTTCTGGGGTGCAACAGAATAGGAGTTTTTGTACCTCCTTCTTTTGTCACAAACTTCGGAGGTTGTTTGTCAACTTTCTTCTCAACTTGAGAATTCTTCACAAATGGTTTCTTTTTGTCACGACCCAACCCCGTAGGCCGTGACTAGTGCCCGAGCTGGACACTCGTATACACTTGTTATCTATAGTCATACACTATTAACATGAACGAGCTGATATAAGTATAAGGGCAAAACATATGCAAGTCGAAGCTACCTATCTCCTGAAGAGTTCGACCTATGACGATTAATATCGCGCCAAAGGCGGCAAGGCCGTCATATATATATATATGGGGAACGTCCCAACAAAACACACGCCGAGGAGGCTACCTTCATACACGAAATGCCATGATAAACATATTTAGCTACGCAAGCGAGACAAGGCTGCCACTACAAATGGGTACGCCCCAAACACAAGTCATAACCATATAACAAAACAACAACCACACACATAGACCCACACTTGTGACCACAGACCTCTAAGAGTGACAACGACATCACATGACGGTACAGGGCCCCGCCGTACCCTGAACAATAACATATGTACATATCAAAAGGTTATACCACGAAACTATGCTCCGGAACAAAGGAGCACTCTGAAATAGCTGAGTAGATACCCTAGGCTGGCGGATCCCCAAAACTAGCGTACGCACTGCGGCGGCATGAAACCCCAGAAGAAAGGGGATCGATACGGAATATGTGCCGAGTATGTAAAGCATGAACATAGTAAATGGAATCATATACGAGACAAGGTGAACCGGATTCAATGCAACAAACAGAGTTTCATAAAACTTGCCTTTGAACATATTTCATTTGTATCGTTCTCATATAATGTCACTATAGTATTTCATAATCAAAGCTGCATAATCATTACGTATGTAACATATATAACGTGTCCGGCCTCAGTGAGGAACTCGGTAATTATAATCATAACATTATAAACATAAGCATATACGTGTCCCGGCCCTTCGATGAGGGACTCGGTAATAAGGAATGTACGCCCTCCGGCCTCCATCTCCAAATCATCATATCATCATATCATCATCATCATATATATATATATAACGTGTCCCGGCCTTCTAGTGAGGGACTCGGTGAATAGTATAATAGTTGTGCGCACGAGAACATACCCTGGCCCGGGACTCAGTGAAGGATATAGCGGTAGCACGAGCAGAGTAATAAGCAACCACATATACATATAAAGCATTTTTGAGACTCAATGAATAGTAAACCAAATCAGTTCTCGGACATTAGCATGTTACATTTTATGAAAATCAAGCATACTTATGCAATTCCTTTTAAGAATAAGAACTCCTATGCATCACATACTAGTCCATCATGTAATAAATAACGAGATCATAGTTCCATTATATCAACATTTTCAACATTACGGACGAATAACAATCACATGTCATACTAGCAGCTAGAGAGTGGAGTCACCCCGAGGCTCAGATTATATCTTACTTACGTCTAGGACATGCCAAAAAGAAGGAAGGAATAGGCTTTGCGTACCTTTAGCGTTTAATCGTATAATAACTTGTACTTGCTGCCGAACAACACTTATCCTATATCAAGATATCAAGAGCTACAGTTAGTCTACAAAGGATTTTAATACGCACTCTAACACTCACAATCCCTTTCAAACATTTAGACGACATTTCGCTCGCATTCAAACCAACTAGTGCTACAAGCTAACATTGCTAATCATTCCTTTCTTATCTCATTCCAAACTTGTTTAACATGACTTAGGGGACTTTGGACAGCTTGTATATCATTCAATTCAGTCCCAACTCATGGCCAAACAGCCCACACAACAATACCATTTCACTTTTACTACATGTTCATAATGACATTCAATCATTCAACAACATTACTTCACTTCTAACCTCAAAACGGTCCACGGTTTGGACTGCTTATACATCTCAACATGATTTGTTTCACTAACACCTTAATTCACATATTAAACATACATACAATATATCACAATGTGCACAACAACAACAATCAAAATTTGGCACAAAACAGTCCATAATCTTCCCTAAAACAGTCCCTTTACACGGCTTCAATGCCATTCCTACAACTTCTCAATTTTTACTCATTTATCCACATTACAACACCTTCAATCCACATCCAATATATATGCACAAGAAGACCAAACATAATTCCATTCAAGTCTACAACACATGGCTCATTTAAACTTTAAGAAAACAGCCCAATTCTAACATGCACATCATAAACCAATTCTACAATCTTAGTTCCATTACATATGGTGGCATACATTTATTTACCAACAATACATGCAAAATGGAGTCAACCATTGCTTCACCAAGCTCACGGCTCAACCTCAAGTTCAACCACAACAACAACCCAACAACAACATGCATGAATTATACATTCAAATCTTCATACAACACAAGAACAATGATCATTCTTACCTTGTAACTTGTCCTTCAAACTTGGCCGGATCTTCAACTCTATGGAATGCTACACTTCCTTGTCTCTACCCAACAACTACCACACGTCCTTATACACTTGATGAGGAATTTATTTACTTGGAAAGATTGATTTTTGGATCAAAATGGAGGAGGGTGTTCTCGGCCAGCTTGTAGCCGAGAGCCTCTCTCTCTATCACTATATTTTTCCAACTTTGAAATGTTGAAATGAAATTCTAGTTGGGTTATGAATCAGCAATTCCCTTTATATATGCAGTCCACAAAGTGGACATGTGTCCCACCCAAGTTCTTAGCCAATAAGAGTTGGCCAAATCACAAGTGGGACCCACATGGCCACTTAGGCTCACTAATAATGTAATTAAGTTATTAATCTCACTTAGTCACCCAATCTTGGTCAATTAATCCTTATTCTCCAATATTGTTCTTATACCAAACGAAACTCATAGGCTATTTGATGCATCGAAACGAAATCGGGAGATGAAAACCCTTACCGGGAACCCTAAAACCGCTTTGTCTTTAACTTGTCGCACTTAGCTTTATAATGTCCCTATGTAAAGATACGGGACATAACACTTTTCTTCTTATATGGGGCCCTTATTCTTTTGCCAATTGGAGGAGGAAGCTCCCCGTTCTTTATTATTATTCCATGAACTCACATAGCCCCTTGACTTATTGATTTTGTTTTCCTTGAGACCTTCCTCTATTTCAATAGCCGCTTGAAGGGTCTCTTCAATGCTCCCATAGTTGTGGAGTCTCATTTGTGAGACAATGTCACCACATTAACCCGACTCGGAACCGAGTCACAAGCATTTAACTCATCCTCGTCAAAGTCGATTCTCATCTTGACAATTTGGAACTCATCATAGTATTCTTCCACACTCTTTTTGTTTTGCCTTAAGGTATACACCTTCTTGAGTTGTTTTTGTTTGTAGCGTTCGGTGACATACTTACGCCGCATGGCATCCTTCAATTCATCCCAAGTAGGTGTGGGAGGAAGCCCAATAATTCTTCTTGCCTTCACTTGAGTTTCCCACCATGTGGAGGCGTACCCTTCGAATTGAGTAATGGCATAAGATGCCTTCTTCACCTTAGACATGTCATTCATCAAGAAGATTCTATCACAATGCATCACCCAATCAAGGAATGTATCGGTATCACTACTTCCTTTGAAGGTTGGGAGAGTAACCCTGATGGAATTGAGACTCGTGTCTCGCCCTCCTCCATAACCGTGATTCCCATTGAAATCTCCATTGTCATCATAACCTTGATGGTCACGAGCTTGGTACCCTTCACGAGCTTGGTACTGTCACACCCTAACCTTATTAGGATGTGATGGGCACCCGACCCTTACTTAGGGCCGAGCGAACCCTCAGATTCTTACCGCATACAAAGTCACGCCAAACTTTTTAAATCAAATAAGATAAAATACATAGCAAAATTTTCACAATCTCCTTTCTCGTAGCCTTTAAATCGAACAAATCTATAATTATAAAAATTTCATTACGTAACACGAATACCGACATATCAGGCAGATGGAGCCGCATACGGACCGACAACGAATACCCACGACGCCGTCCGCAAAGTCTCTAACATACATCCGGAAATCATAACAAACAAACTACGACTTGACGACCCTCCGGGAGAAATTGAGCTTGCCATCTCTGTCGGAACACCTTCTATAATAACCCGGCTCATCGGGAGTACTGCGTGGCATGAAACGCAGCCCCAAGACGGACGGGGTCGAGTACGGAAAATGTCTTGAGCATGTAAGGCATGTCAATACGGAAAACGAGAACCATAACCGAAACAAACGGGACTAACCGGTGAATACATTATCACATACTGACCCTCACCTTTCGGACACAATTCATACATGCATCTCAGACCGAAGGGGATGGGTAAGTGAGTCGACGAGAGTACCAAAATGCTTATTTGGCAATCACGGATCGCATGTCCGAAGAGGCGCGTACGAGTGCACCGGTGATGTCACACGTCGGACGGAGAATATGATCATGTACGAATGCTCGACGAGGTCATATATCGGACGAAATATCGAACGTGTCCGTAATCGGTTAGTCGGACGTACGGTAATATGGAACCATTCGTAATCGTAGTCGGACGTGTAGCACGGATAGATATATGAACGTGAGCCACGTACCTAGATATGTGTCGGACGTTCGTAATCAAAATCGATGTGCAGTACGGAGGCATCCCTAGGCCAGCCTCATCAAATATACGGATAGATGTCTAAAACTCCGACTACAAAATCGTCTCGAGTGTCCGAATATCAAAATGCTTATTTTGAGACCACGATTATCATAACGTCATATATTATCATAAGCATATCGGTGAATCCCGCCTCCGGCGGACGCGGAACATAACCCGCCCTGGCCGGGACGCGGTGAGAGGTGATCATATGCCATCCCGCCACCGTCCCCATATCATCGGATCATAACATCATATGCATAAAAAGAGCCCGGCCCGCCTATGAGTGGACGCGTGAACAATGCGATCGAAGAGCACGATAACGAGTTCTTCGGCCCGGACGCAAAGTTAATGTTTACATATACGAAGCATGCGCACGATAACGTTCCACGCCCGGGACGCAGTGAACAGATACATTGAGCCTTGCACGAGCAGAGTAGTGAGAAACCATATGCACATAAATCCAGACTCGATGAATGCGTACACTTACCGACATTCAAAAGCTCAGAAATGAATTTCGAGTTCTTCCAAATTAATATCGGGAAGTTATGGGCGTTTGAAATACAGAAACCTCTTCGGACTTTTTAAGCGATCCGAGATCGTACGTGAAGAACGTAAGACTTACGGGGACACCGTATCGAATACTCGGGTCAACACGCATACCCAAACACTCATAGCAGAATACTTATATCGGAGTTTTCATATCGGATTGCTTATACCGGAATACTTAGATTAGAATACTTATGTCAGAACATACATATATCAGAATAGTCCAACCGGAATACTTATATCTGGGTTACCAGATTCTTATATCAAATTCGGAACGATAGTCAAAGGTTTCCTTAATTAACTTACAGAAATAAGGCAAATAGAACAGTACAATTAGGTCTCGGGGATTGTGGGCCCACCTCGGGTCAAATGGGGTGGCAGACACCATTTACGTATTTTACACTTCATAATATCATTCATGTTAGTTTTAAGGTAGTCGGGTCCCATTTGTTCAAGTTCTAGGTATTTAGACAACTTTTCCAACCATTAGCAACATAATTGATTCAATTCTACTGAAAGAAAAAGGGGCAATTTCGGACGTGGATTCCGAAGAGTAGAGTTGTCCTCGAGGTCCAAATTCAAGCCTAGTATATCTAGGACATGCCAAGAGAAAGAAAGGGTAAGCCTTACATACCTTTTTTTCAAACTTCTTAAGCTTCTCCAAATTCGAATCCCGTTTTCTCCAAAATCTACAAATGGTCATGTTTACCAATTGTGAGTTGTAGCTTCCAAGAGTTCAACTTAAATTCATGTTTGGCTACGAAATTTCGGCGGCATTTCCCCTATACATATAGCCTCCCCGAGATTCTATCTCGGCCAACAATACCACAGAAAATTCGAGAATGGAACTCGGCCAACAAATCAACAACAACACCAACAATTATTCATAATATTTCCAGCTCCAAAATATTCCATAGAATAGCCCACACTATTTTCCAAATTTTCCAACCAACCAATTCGCGATATAACTATTTCATAATTTTTTTATTTCCATAACGAAGTCAAAATTAATACTAACAACATCAATAGAAACATCCTCCACATTCTACAAGTTAACTACATTTATTTTTATCCAAAATTCTCTTCAAATCTTATTCCATAATTCACAATACCAACGGACGAATTTATATCGCTATTTTTCCCGTTCTAATCCGTTAAAACTTTAAATAAACTTGTTAGCAATGAAAAGGAGCCTTATCCATACCTTAAGAATTCAGCCACCACGTTATCACCCTCCTCCTTGGTTGATTTTTAACTCAAATTGAAGACAACGCGGCAGACAACACTTTTCCCTTCATGGGCTTCGGGGTTCGGGGCTCGGATTTTGGTCAAAATTGATTTTTCTTCTCCAAGGCTTTCTTCTCTCTATCTCCAGAATTTTCTGGTTGTTCCAGGTCTGAAAATGAGGAGGGAAGTGCTAAAATATCACTTATATAACATGGGTCATGGGCCTAACCCGGTTGGGCCCGAGTTGGGCCTAGCCCACTGACCTTTCAGACTTAAAACGTTCATATCTCCTTGTACCGATGTCACCTGGGAACCCACGACCTATGGTTGGAAATATAATTAAATTATCTACAACTTCTATTTCTTGGTATTTTTCCAAATTCCAAACTTATAATACCGTGTTTGCCCCTCAAAGTCAGGTCACCCGAAAACGTTTTCTTAAAAATATTCGTTTGAGGGCTTCCACTTTGATTTGGCCCAAGGGTCCTTCATGAGTTGTGTTTAACTTTACATATGTGATTCATATAACTTGTCACATGTTCCAAAAAAAAAATCTTAACGTGTCCGACGTTCAAAAATACGGATATAACACTCTTTTGCCTACCCATGTGAAAGATGACCATGCCTCCACCCTTCCCTCGATAACCTTCTTGTCAACAAACCACCACATTTTAACTTTGGTCACCATATCGTTCGAGCTCGAATATAGCTTCTTCTATCTCATCGTCAAGATTCTAAGTTGTTGGATGTTTGGATAGTGTCCAAGAAGTGACATGTGAATTTAGGTGTGGATCAATTGGGGTGGATCATTTGGGGTGGATCATTTTGGATGAAGGTTATGTGAGTTTTTGATCTTGGGTGGTGGATTTTAAAAAGCTGCCATATGGGAATGTTGTTTGGTGGGGTGAGAGTTGTGTTTTGAGGAGTGTTTTGGGGGGTATTTGGGAGCGGGTTTATATAGATGATGGAAGGTGCCGGGTGACAATGTACCAAGTGCTTCGAAGACTATAGCCTTTGGTATTGCACTCGGGGCGAATACGAGACTTCCCTGCTACCTCCTTCAATTGCTTCCACCCTACTCCCCAAGTTTTCCATTCGACTATCCATACTACCAACCTTATCATTCAAAGCTTGCAAGGCCCTCATTACATCAACTAGTGTAAGTTCCCCGGTGGGAACTTGTGTTTCATCCTCCGTAGCCATGGTACCTATTAAAGACACTCAACAAAACAAGTAAACACGTTAGATTAGTAAAATCAACTCACAATCGCTCAAGTATGCATACCTTAATTGATGCAACATTAAGAACGAAAATAGAAATTAAAGGCAAGAAACAAAAGGGATAGATAATTTGACACAACTTAAGACCTAATTTAGCAACCAATGTTATAGAAAACTAAGACCTCTAAATTAAGAACAAAAGAAACACAAAATTCCTAGGAAGACCTCAAGGGATTTGAATCCCAAGCAACCTTTCCTCTCAACAATTATGCAATCTAAGGCTTCACAAGCTCTCAACTCTCAAGAGTTTTGCAATACCAAATATCAATATTCAAAATAGTCTAAGTCTTCCAAATAAAAGTGTCACGACCCAACCCCGTAGGCCATGACTAGTGCCCGAGCTGGGCACCCATACACGCTCATTAACCAGATTCGGCATACAATCGACTCATACATTCATAGAAATCAAACGTGGCTCCAAATAACGCATAAAACCAATATACGCACAGAGGAAGGCTATCATAATATACATAACATATCAAAGCATACATACACGTCCGATAAAAGCTAGTGAATGGGCCGCCCCAAACAGAAGAACAATGCGTCCGAACAAAACCAATAACCCACATCTATGTCTGGACCCTCTGTCATACGTAACTCAAATCGATGACGGACAAGGCCCCGCCGTACCCCGTTATAATCATATACATCGGAAGAGTATATACCCAAAATATTGGCTCCTTCAAGGGAGCACTATGAATGCATGTATTTAAATCCTATGGTTATGAGGATCACCAAAACGCGTATCGTACCCGATGGGCATGAAACGTTACAAGAAAGGGGGTTCGATTTGTGTTAATATGTAAGAGTATGCAAAGCTTAAGATATAGTAGCAAATGGAGTCATGATCGAAACGATTTATGAAAGTAAACATAATAACGAGAATACCAAAATCCGTCATCCGACACGCAAGTGTGCAACAAAGAGCCTAAGACAATTATAATAATCGAATGCCAACACGCTTACTCCCCCGAAATACGGCTCATACATACACATACCGAAGCACATCATAACATCATATCTTATCATATGAGCTGACATTAACCGATGTGGGATTCGCCTAAACCAATGTGGGATTTACCTAAACCAATGTGGGATTTGCCTAAACCAATGTGGGATTTGCCTAAACCAATGTGGAATTTTGCCTCATCATCGGGTTTGCCCCACCACCGCCCGATTCCAAAGATATTCGTAATCCATATATATAACATATAACGTAGCATATATACCCTAACCGGACGAAAGGGGCTCGGCGTGCTTTGATACATCATAACACCATAATATATACGTGGTTCCCGTCCGAAAGGGCTTTCGGGCGGCCGAACACATCATATTTTACGAATACTAAGACTCTGCTTACGATAACATAACCGGCATTTAGAACGGACTTGGCGAAAATGTACTAACGAATACACGAACAAAGTTATGAGTAACCAAATACGGTTTAAAACAATTTCAAAGACTTAATATGTTAATCACACGCAACCATCGTTTACTAGCCAACACGGCAGTCAAATCGGATTTTCTTCCGAATATCACTCGGGAGCATATCAAAGTCCCTTCAAAAATCATAGTTACGTATCGGAATCATAAGTATACAAAACGTCATTTCGACTCAACAGATACCTATATAATCATATAATCATATTCGGGGATCGGAAAGGTAGTCATATTAAGTTCTTTCGAAAATACCGAGAACCAAACGTAGAAAGTCGCGTGACCCACGGCCCGTTAACCCAAACCCGGCCCGGATGAAATATAGTCATTATACGTTATAGAGACCTCCACGAACGTTTCACGACAATCCGAGACCATATATGAAAGTTACGGCCGTTCGTAATTTTCGAAACCATTTAGGAGCAAAACTCTTTTTTTTCTTTTTTTAAAACAACTTTTTAGACAACTTTTGAAACTTAGTCATACAAAGACATAAGATCCTTTCGGAACAAACCGTATACATAGTGTTTCAAATCCAATCATATCAAGGACATACGGATCATAGCTTGGCCATATCAAGGATGCCAACATCGCAAAGCAAATATGAATCACAAACATGTTCGGATTTTACGAATAGAATTACCCCCAAGGCTCATAACGTATCATAGCTTAGCCATCTCTAAGACATGCCAAAGGAAGGAAAGGTAAGCTTTACATACCTCGAATGCTCTCAACGCTAGCTCAAACTCAAGCTAGTCCAAATCAAACCTATGTCTCGATTTCCCAAAGTCTACATAACATCAACAAATGCCAATGTCAACTATAAGCATTTAAGAGTTCATTTCCAAACTAACACATAATTCTACGGAAATTTGGGCAGCATTTCCCCAATAAAAGACCAACCCCAGAATTTAACTGGCCAAATCAATAACAACAACATCAACAACCAACCTAGCAACATCAATAACCAATCCGAAAGGCAATATAGCATTAATAACTCTCTTTTATACTATTCGACAACATTCATAATATTCGATTCAACGGCTTACATTCAAGCCAACATCAACGCTCATACATTTAAATACTAGTTCGAATCCATATCAACAATATTCAAGAACATTATAAACAATTCACACAATATTTCCAACCATCCAATAAATACTCCAATTCACCCGAAATTGCCCCCAAACCCGTAAACAACATCCATAACACATCCTTAACTCCCGAATCATGATTTTCACCAACAATCCACACTCTAACAACGTCATTCCCATAAATACACAAATTACATCAATTACACAATAGTCTCCATATTCAGCCCACAACACTTACGATATCAATTTGATATATATATATCTTATCGCCGCCATAGAATTCATAACGACGACAACTAAAACATTAAGTATAATTAATCCATTCATTGCCATATAGTATGACCCATTTTCGTGAACACTACATATATACATATTGATGATTCTCATCCATTTCTTCACTCTACAACACTCACAACATGCTAACTAGACTTTAATTCATTGTTTCCACCTAACATAACACAACACACACGGCCATATACTATGGACCTGTTATACCCCGTATTTTTCGCGTTCGGATAATTTGAGATAATTGTGACAAGTTAAGGACAAGATTATAATTTGACTTTGTTTGGTACATAAGTTGGTTATGAAAATTTTGGATGTGGAAATATGAGGAAAGGCTAGGGGGTAAAATGGGAAATTTACAAAGTGGCTCAAGGAAATATTATGAAAGGCCAAGGGCAAAGTTGGAATTTCAGAAATTAGTTTCGGAACTATAAAACAAGAATTTTAATCCATTGGGCCAAATAAATGAAAAGAAAATTTGGGCCCAATACTTAAGGGTGTGTGCCGGCATGAAGGGCCAAGCCCACAAGATTTTAATGCAAATTTCCCATGTGATTAATTAATATAAGTAGCCTTTATCCTTAGAATTTTCAAGAAACAAAGAGAGAAGAGAAAGAAGAAAAACCAAGAACACCAAAGGGACCATTTCGGGTTTGGCCATGGAAAATTTAATCCCCCAAAATCTTGATCCAAAAATTATTGTCTTGCGGTTTTCCTACCAAATTAAGTGTCCTTTACAACTTAGTGTAGTTGGTTTGGAAGGAAGAGGACTTGTTTCTTCAAATGGACAACTTACTCAAGTGAAGAAGATTGAGAAAAAGGTAAGAATTCATCCTTTTTTTATTATGTTATGAAGGTTTGGTTGTGTTGTAGTATATGAAAATGAGTAGAAACTATGGGAATATGGAAGTTTACAAAGTGGATATACATATATGCATGTGGCCGTGTGTGTATATGTGTATACCTATAGTGTGTTGAATTTTATATTGTATTCTAGTTGTGGTTATGATGAAAATTATATTGGAAATGAAGGTTAAAAGAATTTGGTTGAAGTTGGAAATATATGGTATGGCCGTGTGGTACATTCAAGTTGGAATGGAAATGGTTTAATGTTGTTTAATATGTTAGTTGTGTTGTCGTGATCCTTGCAATGTAAATGTAGGTAAAATGATGTAAGTTTGCATTGAAATAAAATGTGGAAGCTTATGTCGATTTAGTATGATTTTATGTCATTATGGAAATCAAGTTGCTAAGGTACAAATTATGATGATTGTTGATGAACTTGGAAGACGGAAACATGTTGTGAATAAATATGCTAAAGATTAGAAGCTTCGGATGAAATATGGTGTTGGCGAAAGTTGGTATATTTGGTATATCTTATGAATATCCTAGGGAAACGATATGAAATACTTCCGAATTGTGTTGTAATGATCTTAAATTAGTATGTGAATATGAACATATTGATATTGGTTTGTAAGTGTAAAGTTGGATTTGGAGTTTTTGCATTATTTGGAAAATAAGACTATTTGCGCTAGAATGCGTTTCTAGTCGATTGTTGATGTTGTTATATATTGTTGTTGGTATGGTTGTTGTTGTTTTGGCCGAGTTTGAATCTCGGGGCTGTCATATTTATAGGGGAGATGCTCGAAATTTCGGTAGGCAAATACTAAACCCAAGTTGGAAGTTGAATAGTATACCGGTAAATGTGACCATTTGTAGATTTTGACGAAACGGATTTGGAGTTTGACGAGCTTAACAAGCAAGAAAGTTATGTAAAGCTCTCCTATTCTTTCTCTTGGCATGTCCTAGATATAATAGGTTTGAATTTGACCTCGGGGACAACTCTACTCTTCGGAATCTACGTCCGAAATCGCCCTTTTTCATTCAAAGGAATTGAACTAATTAGGTTGCAAATACTTAGAAAAGCTGACTAAACCTCTAGAATTTGTGTAAATGAAATCCTATTACCATAAAACCCTCATAAGTAACGTCATGAAGTTTAAGATACATGATTTATGTTCGCCACCTCATTTGACCCGAGGTGGGCCCACTATTCCTGAATTTTTCTTTATTGTTCCGTTTGGCTGATTTTTGAACAAGAAACCAAAGGAAACTCTTAATTACTCTTCTAACTACTAAGCGACAATTGCTTTAATTATTTTAATGAGTCTTATACATACTTCGAAATATGCAACGATTTCGGAAAGAATACTATGACATGAACCATCGCGATATCCGAAAGATATATACTATGATTATCGCTCAATTTTTTCATATGATTTGTCATGCGAATTATGCTATCGAGTTCTTGTAAATGTTTTGTATTTTGACATGCACAAATAATCCCGTAAGTTTTAATTTGATATAATCCCCCGCGGCATCCGAAAGGTACGTGCTATGACTATCGTACGATTTCTTTCCTAAATGACCTCGCCGCTCTGATTATTCGTCGAGTCCTTGTAAATATTTTATGATGCATAAGTTTCTCACTACTCCACTCGTGGATGCCTCAATGTTTCCTTCACCGAGCCCGGCTGTGATATGTTATCACGCGTATTCCACCGCATTGTTCGCCGTGCCTCGGTGCGTAAAGGTATATATGTACATGGGTTGTGGTGTATGTGATGTGCCATGTACACACTCGATATGATATGATATGATATGCCATCCGATATGTTATGATATGTGCACATTTCTCGATCCGATATGATATGTCAGTGGCGCCGTTTCGGGGCGACCACTTTCTTGCCGAGTCTCCCGACGGAACCGGCTTATGGCATGTTTCTCGCTATGCATTTGCTTGTGTTTTATGAGTAAGCATTTCGATACTCCCATATTACATTTATGTTCCGTATCTTTCGTTCGCTATGATTCTCCGTTTATCGATTTCTCTTATGTTTACATACTCAAGACATCTTCCGTACCGACCCCCGTTCTTCGGCGTCGCGTTTCATGCCGCGCAGTACACCTGCATGACTAGAAGACATAATAGAAGGCGTTCCCGGTAGCGTTGGCAAGCTCTTTTTGCTCCTGGAGTCGCCGCCGAGTCAAAGTGTGTATGCCATATATTACCTCGTTATCTGCTAGAGACTTTGGTGAGTGTGGGTTCCGGATGTCGGGCTTATGGCGGCTCCACCGGCCGTCATGTCATTCTCAGACAGCTACAAATTCCATATGTTTACACGTTAAATGGAGTTTTGTAAACTACAAAGGACATTTCCAAAATTTATTGTACTTGTCATTTATTCATTAAAAGTCCGAAGTTTATGTATGTAATAATAGTCGGTGGGTTAGCTCGGCTCCGAATGTGGGGTCGAGTGCCCATCACACCCTAATAAAATCGTGTGACAAAGTGGCTCGGAAGCGAATGCGTCTGGGGTTGTCACACCCAAAGTCGTGTCAGGAGAGTCTTGTTTATGGTGTGAAGCGCCCACATCTATAAACAGGAGGCTACGGGGCATTTAGGATTGTCGACCTTCTTTACGTTGTCTTAGATCGTGCGATAGAGCCAAGTCATAGGAAAATGAAATTCCTATATGTGGGCTTTACATATGATGGAGGAGAGTAAGTAATGACATGAAAATACAAGAAATGAAATCTTGATATATTTGTTCCGCTATCCGAAATTGAAAGTTTTGAATGGCGGGAATGCGGTCACATAACTATGTGTTCTTGCGGAGGTATCGCCGGTATTTGTTATCTACAGGGGTTGAATAGCAAGAATGTTAAAAGGGATTCTGCTGGAAGTTGCTAAGTAGGATATTTCGTCAAATACGTCAAAAAAAGGGAAAAGAAAATAGTGTAAGTAGATAAGAAATGAGATGCGCTGTTCGGAGGAGTTACGGTATTTGAGTATGGCGTGAAGGATGATTATGGGAGTATGGTTAGCAACAAATATCAAGACGGATGACGTTCGATGTTAGTAGAAGCAAAGCGTTAGAGGATTTAAAACGAAAAAAAAAAAAAAAGGAA
>NW_026714862.1:0-22555 GCF_029784015.1 Lycium ferocissimum | reverse complement strand
TGCTTATAACAATAGTTATCATTCTAGCATCCAAATGACACCGTATGAGGCTTTATATGGGCGAAAGTGTAGATCCCCAATCGGGTGGTTTGAAGGTGATAGACTAAATTGATAGGGCCGGACTTGGTCCGAAGCCATAGAAAAAGTTAAGCTCATACAATATCGGTTATTAGCAGCCCAAAGTCATCAAAAGTCCTATGCGTATAATCGTCGAAGGACTTAGAGTTCAGTGAAAGATTGGGTATTCTTAAAAGTGTCACCAATGAAGGGTGTAATGAGATTTGGCAAAAAGGGGAAGCTTAGTCCCCGGTACATTGGGCCTTATGAGATCATGCGCAAGGTAGGCGAAGTGGCTTACGAATTAGATCTACCTCCTGATTTGGAGTCAGTTCACCCAGTTTTCCATGTCTCGATGCTTCGTAAATGTGTTGGAGATCCTACTGTTAAATCCCGCATTTTTGCACATTATGATAGGGTGGAGATAAAACCATTCCGGGATACAATGTCGAGACTTTAGACCTTCGATTTTATTTTGAGACATAAGTTGTGCATGAATTTGTTTGCATGGAACAATTAGAAAAATTTGGGACCAAAATTGGAATAATGGAAAGTTGAAAATCATGCAAATTTTTTGGCCTTAGCCGTGTAGAATTGGGGTGGCTCCCACCCAATTTGTGTTCAATTTTTATTGATCCAACACATGGAGTGGGCCATGAGCACATGTGCAACTCTTGTGGAGACTTAAAAGATGACTTCTAAGTCATCCCAATTCATTTTCAACACTTAGAAAAATAAACCAAGAAGTTGAAGAGCAAGGAAGAGCTCTCGGCCAAGTGGAGCAAAAATCACCTTCCATTTAAGCCATTCCAAAAATATTTTGTTGATGCTAACCCACTATTTTGAGGTCCCTAAGTAGCGTGGAAGTGTCGTTGAGCGATCAACCCGCTAGTTTTCATTATCGCAAACCTAGCCTCTTGTGAAGTGGAAGGAAAAAGGTAAGAATCTATCATGTTCTATGTGTTATAAAGGTTGTATGTATGTTGTAGTATGTTAAAATGGATGAAAATCATGAAATATAGTAAGTTGGAATTGAGGCCATATGAGAGAGGTTTGGTCGTGTGAGATGTGGGTGTGTTTTGTTATATTGAAGTGATGAATTAAGTTCTATATAGTATGTTGATGGTTGTAGTGTGAAGAAAAGAATTAGAATTATCCATATGTGCATGTTGATATGTTGGCCGAAAATGGGTCATATTATATGACAATGAACGAATTAATATCGCTTAATGTTTTAGTCGTCGTCGTTATGAATTCTATGTTGGAAATGAATGTTTAATGACTCAAATTGATGTTGTAAATGTATGGGCTGATTTGGAGGTTATTGTACATTTAATGTAATTTGTATATTGATGAGAATGGCATTGTTAGAATGTGAGTTGTGGATGCAAATCATGATTTGAAAATGAGGAATGTGTAAAGTGAGGTTCTCGGGTTTGGGGGCTGATTTCGGGTGGATTGGAGCCATGGTTGGATTGTTGGAAATATTGTATAAATTGTTTAAGATGTCCTTGAATGTTGTTGATATGGATTCGGATGAGTATTTGAATGTATAAGCGTTAATGTTGGCTTGAACGTAAGCCGTTGAATATGTATATTGAAAGTTGTTGAATGATGAAAAAGGGGCTTATTAATGTTATATTACCTTTCGGATTTATTATGGATGCTGCTAGGTTGGTTGTTGTTGTTGTTGTTGTTGTTGTTGTTGATTGTTGATTTGGCCGAGTTAAATTCTCGGGGTGGCCTATTTACAGGGGAAATGCTGCCCAAATTTCTGTAGAATTTGATGTTCGTTTGGAAATGAACTCCTAAATACCTTTGGCTAATGTTTGGCATATTATGACGTGTGTAGATCTTGGGGAGTCCGAGACGTAGGTTGATATTAGCTTGAGTTTGGAGTAGCTTGGAGAGCGTTTGAGGTATGTAAAGCTTAGCCCTTCCTTCTTTTAGCATGCCTTAGTTTTGAATAGGCTATGATACGAGCCTCGAGAAAACCCTACTCTCGCGATCCGACTATGTCTGTGATTATTATTTATTTCTTGGTCTTCGTATGCATGATATGATGAAATATTGGCCCCTATGTCTTTTACATGAACAAGTTTCCAAGGTTGCTTAAAAGTTTGGTTTTTAAAGAGAGTTTTATTCCTAAATGACTCCGAAAACTATGAAAGTCCGTAACTTTCACGGACAGAACCGGATCGCTTCGATATGCTCAAAAATGATTCCATGATGTATGATAGCTATGATTTCCATAGGCGGGCCCGGCTCGGATCGACACCCGTTCGTGGGTCCCGCGACTTTTCTTTACGTATTTCTGATGACTTTTGCAAGAACATGATATGACTATGATTCCGATTCCAAGTACGATCAGTTTACCTACCTCTTAAGTATGTGATAATGATTTTGTGCACATGATTTTGGTACGTGTCTATGGTTTCTGAAGTTCGATTTGGTATGTCCCCGAGCGATACTCGGGAGAAAATACGATTTGACTATTGTTGTGGCTTATAAAAGACGGTTCGTTTTGATTAACCCATTAAGTCTTTAAAAATGTTTTAAATCGTATTTGGTCACCCCCACCCCGTTCATGCCTTCTCTTTGTACATTTTCGCCAAGTCCCGGGCCGGTTAGGTTATCGTGCGCACTATGCTATATTCTGAAGTATGACAGAGTTTCGAAATATGAATATGATGCGAAGTCCGATATGATATATGATGATATGATATGATGTATGATGATATGGTCAGTTGGTATCAGATCGGTTCGCCGAGCCCCTTTTGGCCGGGAACCGGGTATGTATTATGATGTTATGATGTGGTCGGTACGCCGAGCCCCTTTCGGTCGGGTACTGTGTATATATGTTACGTTATATGTTATATGTATAGATTATGGAATATGTGATTTGTTGGAATCAGGGCCGATGGTGGGGCATACCCAATGGTGGGGCAAACCCAGTAGTGAGGTAACATTCCACACTGGATTAGGCCAATCCCACATTGGTTTAGGCCAATCCCACATCGGTTAAGGACATCTCATATGATCGGTAATGATGTTATGATGATAATTGTCTTCTGTATCTCATATGTATGATTTGTATGTCAGACGCAAGCGCTTTGATATTTTCATTATTATGCTTATTTTCTGTACTTCTGTTTCGATTATGACTCAGCTTTGTTTATTGTATCTTCTGCTTTGCATACTTAGTACATATTCCGTGTGACCCCTTTCTTCGAAGTGCGTTTCATGCCCGCGAGTACGGATACGCGTTTTGGTGTTCCACGGCGTAGGATTCCCATTATCGCTCTCGCAGTGCTCCCTTTGTTCGGGGCCGGTATTTTGGGTATATAATCTTCCGATGTGTATGATTATGTTCATTCGTGGGGTACGAGAATGGGACCTTTCCGTCATCGATTCCGTTGTTACGTATTAGAGGTCCGTAGACATAGATGTGGGTTATGTATGCGGTTTTTTGTTCGGATGCGACATGCGAGTTGTATTTGGGCGGCCCGTCCCGCGGTGGCGGCCTTTGTCGGCCGCGTGTGTGTATGTTTTGACATGTTATGTATATTATGACATCCTTACCGGCTTCTGTACAGTTTATGTGTTTGTATGCGCCCATTTGGAGCCACGTTTGATATTTATAGATATATAAGCCATCCGTATGTGATTCTGTTTGATAAGTGTGTTTGGCTGCCCAGCTCGGGCACTAGTCACGACCTACGGGGTTGGGTCGTGACACCTACTAGGATCGTGCCAGTAAATGATGTTCATGTGACAGAAAAATTGACTTATGAAGAGGTACCCATTGCCATATTAGATAGGCAAGTACGGAGGCTTAGAAACAAAGAAGTGGCCTCAGTTAAAGTTTTATGGAGAAACAATAACCGAGAAGAAATGACATGGGAAGCGGAAGAAAATAAGAAATTCAAGTACCCGCACTTATTTCATCCCCCGGAAGAGATCCAAGATGAGACATCAAGATCATAAGGTATGTATGTTTCCTTTTTATGCATTTGGGTCGTGTGTGGCAAAACTCTATTGCTATTATGTTGTGGCCCTGTGAGGCATTTGTTATTATGGGCTGTTGTGACAGGATGGTAGCGCCATATTATAGGGGAAACTCTGGCGAAATGTTTATAGAATCCCCGAGATCTTAACATTCAAGGATGAATGTTCTTAAGGGGGGAAGAATGTTACACCTCGAAAAATTTCCCATTGATGCACAGTGAATAGACTAACGAAGGACACGAAGTATTCAATAAGTAAGGAATGACGTTTGATGACCCTGATTAAGATTTCAAAGGCATTCGAGGTAAGGGGAGAAAGTTTGCCAAGAGAAGGCAAGGCATACGAGATGTATCGGAAAGGATTTACGAGTAACAAGTTAACGACGACTTAATAATGTTTTGGAGAAGAGTTATAACGTCCCTTAGATTGTTAATGAGGTGATAAACAAGTGTTAAGAAGGTTCCATAAGGATTGGAGATCAAACGAAGTGACGAGAACAAGATCAGTGAAAAGATGGGTTATACGGTCGATTATACAGTCCGTATAATGTTATACGGTCCGTATAATGGTCCGCAGAATCGTCACAGTGAAGGTCTCTCACTGATGGGATTATACGGTCACTTATACGGACCGTATAATGTGCGTATAATGAACACAGAAGCGAGATGTTGAAGGGGGTGATTTCATGGTCACTTCTACAGACCGTATAAGTTTATACGGACCGTATAAGTGTCCGTATATTTTCCCGACGGGTCAGATTTTTAAGTTATTAAAAAGGGGACCAAGTTCATTATTTCATTTCATTTTTCACCCCTTCTCTGTAGAACTCTCTAGAACACTCCTCCCATAAGAATTCAAGAGATATTAGTGATCAACTTCATCAAACCAAGTGAATCAAGTGTAAGAAACCCATTAAAGTTCATCCAAGACAAGAAATCCAAGTGAAGGTGAAACTAGGGCTTTTTTCAAGTGAGGTGTTTCCACCCAAGGATCATTCCTACACCATCTAAGGTAAGTTTTATGATATTTCCATGTTGTTTAAGGTATTGAAAGTTGAAACACTTGGATTATAGAAGGAAATAGAAAATGGGTCATGAATGTGGGAATAGTGTCACTTTTGAGTAATAGTTGGATTGAGTCATGATTCTTGATGTATTGTGATTATAATCATGTTATAAATGATATTGAGAACATGGGATAGACATTGTATATGAGCGAATGTAATAGTGTGTTATGACCATGGATATGGATGATTGGAAGTGAATTGAGAAGTAAGGATAATGTAGATGAATAAAGACCATTGTTATGATGTTGTGAATGTTATTATTGATGTTTGAGAGTTGATATATGATATGGAGGAATTTGTATAAATAAAGGAGATGCTGTCCAATTTTCTCTAGCTTTAGTCGTGCATGCTAAGCCATCAATTTTCTAATGTTAGTATAACTCTAATGAAGGTAGAAACGTGAGCATTGAAGGAGAACGTGCAAGTGATAGAATAGTTGAACGAAGAGGTATGTAAGGCTAACCCTTATTTCATAAGGCATGGTTCTTTGGCCAAAAATCTATTCTTTTATAAGTCTATGATGTCCTCCAAATGATTCTATCTTTAAAAGCTACTAAACTCACGACTCCCGATATGTCACGATTGTACTAAATTCCTCTTATGATGATGTAATCCTCTAGGGATAGATGTAATGAATGACGATAGTAATGATGCTAAAGATGCTTATGAGCTTTTATGTATATGTGCCTATGTATGGCTACTATGAAACCCCGAGCTTATATGGCCGGGTAGAATGTATAAATATATATATATATATATATATATATATATATATATATATATATATTGCGCGCACACCACGTGTGGTTGGGTATGGATAACCCTGAGCCTTGGTAGGGCCAGGTATGTATACTCACCGAGCCTTGCCATGGCCGGGTATGTGAAACACCGAACCTTCGTGGTCGGGTATGCTATGTATATGATATGAATATGAATACGAATATGCTATGACTACGTAAATGCTATATATATGAATATGTAAATGAATACGAGTATGAATGGAAATATGACTACGAATACGAATATGGATACGTAATGTAAACGAGTTCGGATATGGATGTATGTACACAATCACGCATTAGAAATGGAAAGTCCCTATGAAAAGCAAGTAAGCGTTATGACGATGATACT
Organism: Lycium ferocissimum; assembly: GCF_029784015.1. NCBI lineage: Eukaryota > Viridiplantae > Streptophyta > Magnoliopsida > Solanales > Solanaceae > Lycium > Lycium ferocissimum. The sequence continues at coordinate 16,293 of NW_026714862.1, read as the reverse complement.
ACTATCTCCCATCCTATGCTATCTCTTATGTTGTCTATTATGCTTTCATATTGATGTTGATCATGCCTTACATACTCAGTACATTCTTCGTACTGACGTCCTTTTGTTTGTGGACGCTGCGTCATGCCCGCAGGTGGCCAGGGAGACAGACTTGATCCATAGCTTTATTACTCAGGGACTACATAGCGGAGCTCCATCTCATTCGGAGCTACAACTTTTGGTACCTATTCTTTTGTGTACATATTTATGGGCATGGCGGGGTCCTGTCCCGCCTATATGATATGACATACTCTCCTTAGAGGCTCGTAGACATGTGTATATGGTTAGATGTGTTTGGCCTTATCGGCCTATATTTTGGATATCATTTTGTTAGCCTCGTCGGCTTATGTACATTGATATGGGCATAGTTGCTAATGATGATATAAATGTATTGTTGCCCAATGGGATTAGTATGATTGATGAATCAAAAGTATGATTTAGCTATGTGGCTCACCTAGATGTAATGTGAAAGTATGTTCAAAGGTGCCTGAGTGGGTTAGCACCGGGTGCTCGTCGCGGCCCCTCCGATTGGGTCATGACAGTGTGCATGAGCTAAAAGAATCACTTATTATGGAATGGAGGGAGTAATAAATACATGATACTAATTGCAAACTTTTAGAAAGTCCTTAAATTGGAAAGGGAAAACGAAAATTTTTACTATATGCGAGGCACAAGTATTACATGGTAGACAAAACTTGTGTGAGTCTCCTTTTATATTTTGCCAAGTGGATTTTGGGTCCCACTTCAGCAAAAATTGGTGGGTCCACTGTCAACACACACTCTCACTTATTTTCCTTCCTTCTCTTCTTTGTACTTAAGTAGGCGTTTGGACATGTTTCATCTCACGAGATGAAATCATGAGATGAAATCAGCGTTTGGACATGCGATTTCATCTCATGAGATGAAATCTCAAATCATCCAAAAAGGCATGATTTGGGATTTGAAATCATGATTTAAAAAAATATAAAAGCAAAATTTGACCAATACGTTTATATTTTGTAAAAAAAGACCCATAAGTTGGTAGATATATTTACCAATCATGTTTACCAACTATAAGTTGGTAGATATATTGTTCGTACCATATGGGAGGATTATATTAAAGAGTAGTTACATTACTATTCATGTTAAATTTTTCTTTTTATTGAACTAAAGTTTGATCAATTGATGTTGTATTTTTTAGAAAGGCTTTCTAGTAGCGTATTAATTATTTATGAACTATGATTTATTCATTTGGTAAGATTGTATAAGAATTGAGAAAATTTTGATGGCTTTCATAACTTGTGGGGTTTTTATGTTTATAAAAGAAATTGCAACTTAAGAAATCCAAATTGCATGTCCAAACATGATTTTATCTCACGATTTCATCTCATGAGATGAAATCATGTCCAAACGGCTCCTAAGTATCATTTATATTCTTCTCTTCTTACTTTTTATTGTCTGTTTGGAAAGCCACCCGGTAGTTGGAATTGGTGTAATTACTGGGTAGTAATTATACAATATAGAATTACACAATATACTAATTACGATGACATGTTTGTTTATCATAACGTAACTACGATTGCAATTACAAGCATAATGTTTAGTTGCACAAGTGTATAATTACAAAACTTGAATTTTAAAAATAAAATTAATTATCAAAAATTAAAATTTAATATTTGACAAATATGTACATCATAAATAATATTAAATTAGGTATTTGAGATACATATTGCTACTAAAAAAAATACATTAATATATATTTCTCAATAATATTTTAATTTCATTAATTATAAAAACTAAAAGCATATATTTTTTAAGAGCCATTAACGGAATGTTTGAGAAAAATATTAATATTTATAAATATAATGGCATAATATTATTCAAATGTTTGACAGAAAATAATCTGTCAATTCTTATTGGAAAAAGAACGACATGCAATAACAACAACTAGGAGGTGTAGTTTCAAAAACTAGAATAATAATGCAGTTACGCTAAATGAGGAAAATAAAGAAAATTAAAATAAGAAATAAAAAAAAGTGAGCAATTATATGAATCACAAGAATTAAAAGTTGGAAAATGAGAAGAAAGAAAATGAAAAATAAATAATGTAAAAAGGAAAATATATTTTATAACTATAAACAATTTAAGAAGTAAAAATAAAAAAGAAAATAACATAAATAAAAAAATAAATTAAAAAATAAGACAGTTCCCTCCGTTCTAAAAAGTGAAATGATTTGAACCAAAACGAAAAAAAGAGAAAGAAAGTGAAATGGGTAGGTTCTGTGCCCCACAATGGACACCCGTCAAGCACAGAAGGAGTCACACAACTGACACTATCTATGCCTCACCCATAATAAAAAATTTCAGGGGAAAGGTTAATTGGCTTTATTGCAAAGGTTCCTTGATTAGTGTTATCATGCTATCGTGGGTTTGATTGATGTGTTTGTCTATATATATATATATATATAACCTACTAGTGGGTTAGCACCTCTCCCCACTTTTTGTTTCACAAAAATGACCTTGCTATTGCTGGCAGCACATTAAATTTAGAGATATTATAAGAAATGAAATTTTAAACCCACGGAGCTCCTTTCTCTTTTTCCTTTGTGTCTCTTTTTTTCCTTCAGCAGTAGCTTTGGAGCACTTATACTTTTCTTCAAGTTTTCTCATTTTTTTGGTGTTCAGACTTCTATTACAATAGCCTTCTTAGTTAACTGGTACAAATTTTCACATTCCGTATCATATTGCAGATTTTTGCATAGAAATCCCATAGCACATTATTCCCATAATTGGTGTAATTAAGTATCTCTCTCTATCATGGTTTCAGGTAATTGTGAGAAAAAATACAATAAAATTTTAGGAATTTCTGGGAAGAATGAAGTCAATGAGCTGCAACAAAGAAAAATCCGACATTCCAATTTAGTTCTAAGGCAAGAAAATAAAAGAAAAGAATAATTCGATCCAGTCATGCACCAAATTGTGAAGAGAACCCATAAACAAACAATCAGAATTTCAAAACATGTGATGTATGAACCAGAGACACTATTGAAAGATATTCAAAACAAATCCAAAGAAAGAAGATAACTAATTAAATCATCACACCGAAAAAAAAGTAAATCCGATTGCAACTCTTTCGCAGACCGGGAGAGAAGATAGAGCCAAAAGCAGAAATGAAATTATAGAGATGGAATTTGAATATTTGGGTGAAAGACCAAAAAGTCCTTGAAAGCTTAAATTTTAATGCAGTGGCAGGAATACTTTTTATGAATAAAAAAGTGGGGAGGTTAGCAAGACCCAATAGCAAAGTACCCATTTTTCATTTCTCAAAAATTCCCCTAAGCAGCACAGTAAAACATCAAAATTTAGGGTCATAGTTGTGGTAACGGTTCGCATTTTCGCGGGCGGAGTTAGCACTCGGAAAAGCTACTTCGAAATCATTGGTGCTCTTTCAGATTTTGTTTTATAAGAGTCGCCACATAATTTTTAGGAAATTAGGAAAAACAGTTTTGAAGGGTTTATTCATATGCCGTGAAAAAATCCTTCTGAATCCAAAGTTCTAGGTAAGGGTCTGGTAATCCCCTAGGTAAGGTGTTAGACACCCTAGTATTAAGGATCCGTACTATACGGTTGACCTTCGAATTCCAATGTGTGGGTATTTGCATGAACTGTTTATTTAGTGTTTATTTCCCGCAAAACGCTTGTCATGTTGCATATAATTTTTTGAAAAGAATTGAATATATTCCCTTTATATATAGGGTATTTAGGTTCGGATTTATAATATTCTGGTATAATTAGTTCCTTTTATATATAAGGATAGTAGTTTTCTATAGGAAAGGATGAAAAGTTTATTTATTTTTTACAGTCTGGATGAACAGGTTTTATTCATGCTTCACCCACACATGGACAGGTTAATCCGTCTAATATATTTCTTGGAACATCCTTACCTAAATTTTTATAATTAGGCACAGAATCGGACCGTTTCGATATTTTCAAGAAAGGGATCCTTTATATTTTTTACACGTTTTGCCTTTTAGAAAAATGAATTGTATTTATGGTGTAATAACTTGTGCATATGTTCCCTTTAAAAATGCACTCGCTATATATATATATATATATATATATATATATATATATATTTATTTATTTTTGATAAAGTCTCAGATTTATTTCAAAAGGTAAGATTTTGACTTTTAAAATCCATTTTGTTTTTAGGCCCAAAATACTTTACTTCATTTATTTTAAATCGTGGGCCTTGGCCCAAAACTTTAATCACGGGTTTATTATTTAGAAAAGATCAAGTGGGTTTTGACGATCAAGTGGGTTTTGACCTAAAGAAGCAGTTTTATTGGATTTTTCTTTTAAAGACAAGCTGCGTGGGTTCTGGCCCAAATATATCTTTTTTAGCCATTTGAAATATGGGCCTTAGATATGTTTTCTTAACCACAGGCTTACATTAAAGAGTCAAATGGATTTCTAGCCCAAATAAAGGTAGTTTTGTTTTCATGATAGCAAACTAAATGGGCTCGGGCCCAATTTTTTTTTTTAAAAACACTCAGTTTTTAAGAAAAGACTCAGGTGGGCACTGGCCCAAAAAATCACGTTTTTATCAACTCATGACCCAGAAAAGGAAACATGTTTCAATAGTTTGCAAAAGAAGTTTTTCGTCAAATCTATTCATCTTCTTAATTTCATACAATATGTTATACCATTTTTGCTTTTTCCAAAACTTCTTTAGTTTGTTACTTATTAATAGCAAAAGCAGTTGCTTCCCACTTTAAATCTTCAAAATCAGTACGCGTTTTTTCCAGATTTTTTAAAAGAATTTTTAGGGAGCTAGAGTCAATCTAAACAAAGATATGCACCGTTCTGCCTAAGATGCCTAATTAGCAATATATAAATGATTCCAATAATATTTGTGGGTTTTTTACAAATACGAATACAATACAAGAAGCACTTAAAACAAATAGAGAAAGGCATAAATAAAATAGGGAAAGTAAACTGGGGTGTACCAAACACCTACCATTTTCACACATGGTTGGGCCTTCGTGTCATTTTTACCCATGACTGGGCCTTCAATATATAAGCTTCCCTTTCCTTTTAGACTCAACGAAACTTAAAAGAATTTTCCCTGTTGGGCTTTTGACCCAATAGGGTGGCTGGATCTTGGCCCAAGTGACCATGTAGTAGAGATGGGGAAAGAAACAGAAGACCCCGGTTAGTTTGTATTTTTACTGTTCTTATCATACATATACTATACATACATATATACACAGTGCCCTATTCATTTATAAGTCCTATTCTATACATAAATATACACATGTACGGGCAATATATCCTATTTATTCACAAGCCCATATGATGTGCATATGTGTTTTCCATGTCCTTAAACTCAAACCCCAAACCTAGGTGGTGGGAAGGCCAAGTCATCACCCCCTTATTCCTAATGCCGCACAAGTTCCAAGAGGTTTCATGAACTTTCGGCATGGCTGGTCACCAGGGGAAGGCTCAAACTAAGCCCCCCTTTCACCTAAGCTGCCTCTCAACCAACAATAACCATGGAAGACACAAATTTACATACACACACATGACTTGGAATAATATAGGATAGGTCCAATATGCATGGATATAGAACAGTTATAAGTCAACAAGAACATATGATAACAAGAAGAGATGAATAGACTCAGTAGGCAAATTAATCTTATGAACCATTACTCTCAACAAAATCCAGTTTAAGACACAAGCAAAAAATGAGAACCAAGTGAGTATCAATTGTGGGAAAATGCCAAAGACTTTCAAGAGCCTATTTGGATTGGCTTATAAGTTGCTGAAAACAGCTTATAAGTTGTTTTTAGCTTTTTTAACTATTTGGCTGGCCAGCTTATAAGCTATTTTGTGCTTAAAATAAGTCCAAAAAAATAATTGGGCCCGTTTGGCTTAGCTTATCTAAAGCAGCTTATAAGCCAAAAAAAATAAGTTGGGCTACCCTAACTTATTTTTTTTTTGGCTTATAAGCTGCTTTTTTTAAGCCCATCCGAATAGGCTCCAAGTCCTAATGGTTCTATGTAGAGTATACAACCTTGGGTACAACAACTACATTTTTTACACAAACTTAAGCAAGTAGAAGGGACAAAAAGTTCCATGGATGCACAGAAGATTCACATTTAAAGTGAAGAGTTTGAAATTCTTTTAGACCTTTTCCTCCTGATCCTATTCTATTGCAAAAAGAACCAAGTTGATTTTTAAAAGGATGCACATGATTTAGACATGTTCATAAGCAGGGGCCTACTCTTAGTTTTCATTCTTCCAAAACTGGACAAGTATATCATATCCTTAGCTGATTTCTAATGCTACACAAAGGGAAAACACATCTATCCAACATGACCAAGTTTAGTTTTATTTTCTGCTTAGACTTTAGACTAATGAACTCAAAACACATCTCAAAATGGAAAACATGACATATTGTCCAAAATGTTACAAAGAAGGGGTCAAATATACCCCTCAGACTGTACTGCCACTTTAAATGGTTGCAAACCACTGGTTTTCTTATTTTTTAAGGTATTATTATGACTTAGGAAACAAGGAGAAAACAGGCCATCTTTCGAATACAAGTTGGAACCACATCAGTGCACACAGAATTCACATAAAGGTCTTAATCATGAACTCGACTTAACCAAATATCAAAGAATCTGTCATATCTTATCATGTTGTCTTCATAGAACTCTTCTTGCCTTATTTTCGAAATAAACAGTATTCCTTTTTGAAAAGCCTTTTCCTCTTTCTAGTTTTTCTGCAATCTTTCACATTATCACATATCACCTAGCCTAGTCAACCACCTCTCTTAAGACATATCAGAGTAGACACAGCAAGACCAAGTTTATTAATTTGAGTGAACAATTAATAAATGCACAAGAAACTCATTTTTAGGGATCCATTTAACTTAACAAAATGGCAAAGAGACACCAAATGTGTAAAGGTAGAGGTTACATCCCATAGGCTTATGAAGAATGTCATGACAATCTCTTATTTGGGAAGAAAGATACTATGGGTCAAGTACAACCTTCTCCTAAGATGTGTTTAAAAGACTTCCCCATTTAGCCAAGTGGTTTTCAACCCCAACATCTACACTTATGATCCCTTTTATTACCCTTTAGAATATACCAAAGAAGACTGGACAGTTCATGTATCAAAGTCAAAACATTTTCTTAAGATTTCAACCACAGTTTTCCCTCTTTTCTATCCTTTTTATCCTCTTCTTTTGCTCAGACTAGAATTATATGATCCTTCCTATTTGTTTTCATCTTTTAAGCCTAGACAATCAAGGACCATGAATTATTATCACCATATTCTTATTCATGCACAAAGAAAAGAAAACATGCCTCAGATTTCAAAACAAAAGCCTCAATCTCTAAACTATTCAAAACTGGACAAACCAGGACCAAACTACTTCATTTCACCCTTCTTTTAATACTTAAAACTTGTCAAATTTTAACACTTAGGATCATCTATCAGATTAGGACCTATACATGAATGAAATGCAACACAGATGCAAGAATGTGGCATATCAGTCCACTTCCATAACAAATTTACTTCACTAGTTAGATAAAACAACTAATGAGGATATGACCAACAACAGGAGATCAAAGATAGCAGAACAGACTGCCCTCCTAGACAACTATTTCCTTCCATTTTTATACCTTTCAATTCCAACATGATCACTAACCAAGTTACAGATTGATAGCCATCTTGTTAGTTAGTTACTAGCTAGATTAACTCTAAGTAATCTTTAAATGGGGACTTAGTCCTATACTTCCTGAAGCTAATCCTTTCTTCTTCATTTTTTTCCTTTTAACAAACTCTGAACATTTAGGAATAGACCATTTCAGATGTAAGATTTGTGACATGGACCACACAAAAACAAGCTATGAACATTATATTTTAAGCAACAGGTTCAGACAAGACACTAAAGCTCAGATCAAACCAAGGAGAGAACAGCTTTCACACTCAAGCACCTTAATCACATTAGTTCTACTATGTTTACCTTAAGCAAATCTATAAGTTAAGCACAAAATCAAATATGACAATCTTTAACAATAAAAACCAACATTAACCAGCATCAAACCACCAGAGCAGTCTAACTAATGTAAATAGACCTACACTAGGCAAAATTCTAAATAACAAAAATAAGATGAATTAAAATTTACCTTTTGTGTGCACAGCCAAGAAAAGAACAAACTTGGGAGCTTTGTGCTTCCACCTCAACAACTCAGCCACACAAAAATAAATGAAGTAAGGAAAAATATTTTAACTGAGAAAACCCCAACTATTTCAGTCTAGGTTTTAAATTTTTTTAACTAAGAAGCTTTTTGAAAGATCGAAACTTTCCAACTTCTTCAACTTTCAAATTTTCCTCTATTTTTTATCTCACTATTTTTTCCCTCTTTTTTTCGACCTCCTTGTTTTTGTGAGAGTGCAGTTCTATTTATAGAACCCCAAAAGTTCAACCAAAACTAACAACAATGATGTGGGATAAACCTCTTCCAAACCAAATACTCAGTAAACAAAAACCAACGGCCCAGACTAATGATTTAGCAACACATGCGGTCAGATCTGACCCTTCTTGGGTCGATCTGACCCAACAACCATGAACCAATAGAAAAAATGCGAGAAATAATAAGCAAAATAACTTAAAAGCAAAAGAAAATCATGATTTTAACTACAAATCTGAAAAAAAATGAGTAAAGCCAAGATTTATTACCATATTCGGGAAGAAAAAACACGAAATCAAGTGTAACAATTAATGCTTTCACCACAATCAGCATGTAATAGCTGTGTATGTCAGCCATGCTCTGTAAACATGCCATTTTGGCGGAGAGAGGCAATGGAAAGTCAAGGCGGCGCTAGGGTTTTCACGAGAATGGAAGAGAGAGAAGCGAGTAAAGGGGGAGGGTTTATTTGCAAAGGAAAGAAAATGAAATAAAGGGTGGGGGGTATACCTCTTATTCATTTAAACAAATTGGGCCGGGTCTCAGCCTGGCTTGGGCTGGACTCGATCCAATTCTGAGTGTTAAAAGGGCCCAAGTGTTTATATATATATATATATATATATATATATATATATATATATATATATATATATATATATATATATATATATGGTGTATACATATGTATATCTAGCACATAAAAAAAACAAATAATTAGAAACATATTAAAATTGATGAAGTTTTAATTATAGGAAAATTTAGGCAATAATTATTTTATTAAAATAATTTAAAAGTCGGCCAAATCGTTAATGGGCCTAAAACAACCTTAATTAATTAACCTGGCATTATTATTTCAATTATGGCCTCGTTTGGCCTAATTAGAAAATTTTGAAATTAAATTTAACTGGTTATAAAAACATTAATAGGCTAATTTTGCAAAAATAACTCTAATTTCTTTAAATCATGAACTGATTAATTTAATGGTGGCCAGGGCAAAATATTTATATAAAAAGGATCAATTTTGCAATAATTATCACTTAATTAATTAATTATCCTAATTAAAACATTTAAGGGAAATTATGCATACTTTTTGACAAATCATGCGAATTATATAAAAATTAGAAATTTAAAGTGTTAAATAGTTAATTACTTAAATTATTTAAATTACTCAAACTTCATGGATTAAAAGGCAATAAAGTATTTGCAAAATTTTGATTTCTTGACAATTTTAAATAATTAAATAAATGAAAACCCTTTTTCTCTCTCTCTCTCTCTCTTTTTTTTTTTTTTTTTTTAATTAGATTTAACAAAATCTCATAAAATATCATGAAAGTACTCATTAATTTCTAAATAGATTTATGATGCATGAAAATCCTTTTATCAATTCAAGGGAGTGAAACATGTTGACTTGGACAATTTATAAAAATCATTTAAATCTTTGAAGATGCCCAGTTCACTCTATTTATTATCCGGGGTCAAAAATTAGGTGTCAACAGTTGTCTTTTCGCAAAAGCTGAAACCAGACCCTCTTTTCATTCCCTTCTCAGCTCTCCCTCCCTCGTCAATGGTGAAACTAAATCAAATATTGGAAGATCAATTTAACCCAAAGTCACTTATAAAAGTTCGTACATATATTATTCTTTACAATAAACTAGACATGGAATTTAGGAGGATGAAGATTTATTTATTTATTTGTGTAATGCACAGTCGATCTAAATTGGCCTTGTAGATCTAATCTTGAAATAAGAAGATGAAGTTAGGGTTGTTAAATAAAATAAAATCCATATCGGATGTCATCGAAAACTGAAAATTTGTTGAGTTCAACAGCTTCCAAAGATCTTTTAAAACACCGAATTTATGAGTTCAACCAGAAAATTCTGTTTTTGCATCTATAACTTCCAACTCCAGTTTTTCTTCACCTGCTCCATGACTCCATCTTATTTTTTTACTTTCTTGATTATCAATGGATAAAACAAGAAGAAGAAAGAGGAAATGGGCTTTTGAAAGGGAAGAGGAGAAGAATAAGGTGAGTCTAATTTTTTTTACCTCCAATAGTCAATGTTGGAAGAAGGGGAAAAAGGAAAAATAGAGAAAAGCCATGGCTGGAGCTTTGGGTACCTGTGATAACGAGGAAATGAATTACATAATGAATTGGGATTTTTTATGCAATGCCAAAAGGTCGCAGACTTTAACTTCCGCCCTAGGTGTGAGAAGCTAAACATAATCAACTAAGCTTTGCTAATGATTTGTTGTTATTTTGTAGAGGAGATAGGGGTTTTGTCCAACTACTATATGACATTTTTTTGGAATTCTCAACAGTGTCTGGACTGAAAGCAAACCTAGACAAAAGCTCTATATTCTTTGGTGGTGTGGCTGTGGAGGTACAAACTGAGATACTGAATTTATTGGGTTTTGTTAAAGGCGAACCGCCTATTTACAAACTGAGATATTGAATCTATTGGGTTTTGTTAAAGGGGAACTACCTATTAAATATCTAGGTGTCCCTCTTAGCAGCAAAAGAGTCACAATACAAAGGCGAGATACTGAATCTATTCGGTTTTGTTAAAGGGGAACTAACTATTAAATATCTAGGTGTCCCTCTTAGTAGCAAAAGACTCACAATTACGCAGTTTCAGAACTTACTGGATAGAATGGTTGGGAAGATCACCTTTTGGACAACAAATATGCTTTCTTATGCTGGAAGGCTCTAGCTAATTAAGAGTGTGCTCTTTGAAATCCAAATTTTTTGGTCCCAAATCCTTTTAATGCCAAAGGAACTGGTTGGCAAGATTGAAGCAATTTGTAGATCATTTCTTTGTAAAGGAAGTATACTAGAAACTCAGAGGTGATTTTCCATGGTTGAATGGAGACAAGGCGAGTTGCAGTAATAGAGGATGCCCCAATGGACCTTCTGTAATGATCCGTTTGGTCGTTACAGATTTTTCTTCTCCTTTCTCCAAAGTAACCTTTTTTCAGGTTCACGCCATTAGTTGTTACACGTGGGGCTTACAGGTTAGGGTGACCTATAGCCGATTTTACAAAGAACCTCCCTAACTTAGAAATTTTTGAGAACAGTCATTAAAACACGCGTTTGGCAGGCCGCTTCAGTGAGCCCACATCAATGAAGTTATGGCCGCGTAGGTGAGCTACTATGAGTTTTAATGATTACGTGTCTGCAGAATACATTTCGCAGAGGCGACTTCGCGTGAGCAGGCAAATATCCGCGTAAGTAGGAATCAACGGTAGACCTAGCATTTATTTCTCCATTTTTGGGATTGGACCTTATTTTCACCCAACCAAAGCTCTAGAGTGTCCCTGGAAGAGAATTTCAGAGAAATCCATGTGTGGCCCTAGAGGAGGTAAGATCTAAACCCTATATTATCACTCTCCTTAAATTCCCTTGTTATCTTCTTAACTATTTCATGTTGGGGGTTTACGTTTTGGGAAGGACTCTAATGATTAGTAAAACCCTAGGTGGGTTAAATGATGACCTTTAACTAAAATCTTGGTAATTAAGGATTAATAGCTTATTGTTAGCTTGGGGAAACTACTTCCAAACTCCAATCTCTAATTTTAACTTGAGTTTCTCAAATGGGTTAAGTATAAGGTTCTTAGAAATTGGGGTTTTTTTTTTTTTTTTTTTTTAATATTTAAGGAAATTGGAAGCTCATTTGGGGTTAGATGTTTATGAATTTTAGGTTGTTGAATATTGGAGATCCTAGTAGTTGAGTTTTAAAGAAAAGTTCAAATTTTGCCCTTGTGGGTCCGGGGTCTTTCTCTTTAGGGTCGCTTAGAAACTCTTTTAGGGTCATAGTAGTTTGAATATTCTCAATGCATTACTTATATTAGTTGCTTATCCTATTAGACCTTACTGTATCCAGAAGCTTTTCAAAAAAGGAAGATGAAGCTCGAGATGGATATTCGTGGCACCTGTTCCCCCTCGAGGTAGTCTACGACTTACTTGAGTTAGACTTCGATTAGGATTTCTTATGTAATTAGTGGATGTGGACGGAGAAAGCATGTTTAGGTCTTCGGACATGGAGTCGGGGTGGATTTCAATTAGGTTCGTAATTGCTTATTTGTGACGTTGGCTTGTTGCCTTATTTGTGATGAGTGGGCTTGTCGTCATGTTAGTGATGTTACGGCTTGCCGTCGTATTTATTTATGACTAGAGGTTGTGAGTACTCGAGGTTGCCTTGTTTGGCGTGTGGGTTGTCTTGTCGCATGCTATTCACCCATTCCATAACATTGCATGGTATTATAAACTTGACTTGTGAAACTCCGTAAATAACTGTGGGTGGTGACCAAGATGAAATTAGTGACCTGGTAGGCTTGGGATTATGAGTTCCATCTAAGATTGTGACTCGGGTAATGAGTTACATGGTATTATGTTGCACTTGATTTATATCCGGACATTAGGAGAGTTACTTGGACCTTTGGGTGTATCATCTACTGTGTGTTTCCTTATATTATGTGACATTCATGCATGGCACTTTGCATTTCTCATGGTAACTTAGTGTGATTTGGAATGGATTGACAAAGAGACATGGTACTACTTCTAGAAAACATAAGGTAACATTGATGAAGGAATTGAGAATCCGTGATCCGAGGTTGATACCAGAGTGGAACATGTTGTACTTGTTGCCTGAGGTTTCTTGTCGGGACGAGGGTGTACATGGACTACGCAGGTCCCCTATAGGTCATGACTATTGAGATGTGGAGGTTTCCGTCTGTAGCATGTGTGTACAGGCTTGAGGTATTGGTCATTGCATTGCATTCACACTCCATCTATCCGCATTGTAATCATTGTTATTTTCCTTTATGTTATCTATCCCTTAGTTATGGACAACCTGAATGATTATTTGGTAGTATGGGATTTACTTGGTGAGATGAACACATTGAGGATTAGAAGTATGAATTACGTTACGATTTGAATATGGGGAGACTTCCTATAGCGTGAGTTGTGAAATGTTGTGTTGATGTGTTTATTTCCGAGTTTGAATTCTTATCATCCTTATCTGTCGATTTCCGCTAGTTATATATGTTTTTCTAATCGTTGTCGGCCTATGATGCTTACCAATACGTGTGTTGTACTGATACTACTCTTGCTATACCCTTTTTGGGATGTAAGGTTGTTACAGGTTGATGATCGAGATTCCGTTAGCTTCCGAGGATCTCACAGAGTTCATTCTGTGCCCTTCTGTTTAGTTCACATTCCGAAATAGAGGTTGTAATCAAATGTAATTGTCTTCTATTTCAAGATTGTTCATATTAGAAGCTCGTGTACGAGTCTAGACCCGGTTTTAGGAAACGGTTTCACTAATGGAAGTATTTTCTCTGTTGATCTTTTCTATGAAAATTGTGTTTGATTTGGCTAGTTTATTTCTTCTCTTAAAATTGTAAAAGTAAGTTTTTGGTTTGGGAAGGGTTCGAGTTTTTGGTTTGGGAAGGGTTCGCCCTCCAGGAGGGTTAGTGTGGGTGCCCGCATGACCCGTGATTTGGGTCGTGACCAGTTGGTATCAGAGCTTTAGGTTTCCGGTCTCACGAGTACAAGAGTTGTGTCTAGTAGAGTCTCGTGGAATGGTACGTAGATGTCCGTACCCATCCGCGAGGTGTTATAGGACATTTAGGAAACTTCTTTTCTTTCAGTTTTATTGTGCCACTTCATTCAAATTGGTATCTGGTTGAATCAAATTGGTATCTAGTCGATTCTAATTGATATCTATGTGTATTGTGTATGGGAGTGTTGCGTAGGCTTGGTTCCTGTTGGGAGAAAGTTTCAACGAGTTTCGGGTGTCGGGAAAATTCCTAGACTTAGAAGATTTTTCCTTTCTGGTTCCAGACGTCTCGCGTGTAACACCCCAAAATTTTTAAATTAACACTTGAATTTTTGATTGACCATATCTTGGTAGTAAGGGTATATTTTACTTCGCACTTCCTGAACGTGAATTTGATGATATTTGGAACTTGTTTGAAGTGTTATGGGTAGTTATGTAAGCTACTCCTATAATTATTATCTTAGTAAATTATTAAATGGATTAGATATTTATATATTTAAGGCAGCCCCTTTTTGTAGTTATCCAAAAAGAAAAAAAAAGTTTGTGGTTATCCAAAGGTAAATATATACCTTGTTGGCTAAGATTTTCTCCACCTCCTCTTGATATTTCATTTTCTCCACCAAATAAAACCCCAAAGCTTCTTTTCTCTCATAATATTCATCCACTAAATCAAACATCAAGACTTGTTTTGGTTGAGCCACAAGCCACTCTACACGATTGAGGTAGGTTGCAAAACCCGTTTTTGAACTGGACAGCTGCTAGTGTTTTCAGCATAATTCCTTGTATAAAATTTAGTTTTAAGTGATCCAAGATGTTCTAGAAAGCTATTTCATAGATCTACAACTTTTGTTCGGGCTCCAAAATCCAGTTTTGCTTGTATTTATTCGAAAAGGGGTGATGAAGTACAGGGAAGGTGCTGCCTAGATTTTGTTTTACAAACCCTCCATGTACTACTGGTAGTATTTTGGGCATATATTTTTGTACGAAAGTACTACTGGGGTGATTTAAATTTCTATAGAACCCAAGACATATATCCTCAACATTCATTAAGACCACAAAGTCTATTTTTGTTGTTTTCCCCTTTGAAACTAAGTCACAATACAAGACAGTAGTACTGTCCAGAATTTCTATTTTGCTAGTTTAGGGTGATTTCACCGATATTGTGGTTAGTTTTGATGTGCTGAAACTATTAAACTTAATTAGACATTTGATTGTGTGTTTAAGGCATATATATACTCTTGTACAAGCTAAGGGAAATTGGCTAAGGAAGTCAACATATTTACTTGATTGCTGCTTTGGGATTTATAACTTCTTGATGTTTGTTTGAGCTTTAGAAGCTCTAAAGCTCCAAGGTTTGCACCTAAACTTGAACTTTTCTTTCAGTTTGTTTTGGTTGAGATATTGTGAGAAGCTTGAATCTTGGTGAAATAATATCTTCTTTAAATTGTTGACATATAGGCTTTATTGCTACTTTGATAGCTTACTTATTTTGTGGGCTGAGAAGAATATCTTGAGACACATCAATATGATAACATGATCATTGAGAGTATAATTGTTATATCCCGTATTTTTGCACATTCGGGAAACTTGGAAAAGATGGCGACTTGTAAGAATAAGGTTATATTTTGATATCATTGGGTGTGTATGATGTTACTTGTGGAAATATGGATGCGGAAACATCGGAGAAGGCCTAAGGGCAAAATTGGAATCTTGGAAATTTGTTTCGGGAATTTGCAAGAAAGATGATCCATAAGAATTGGGCTAGAAAAAAAAATAAGAAATTGAGGCCCAAGTGGTAAGGGGTTGGCCGGCCACATAGTGGCCCAAGCCCATGATTTTAGTAATTATCCATGTGCCAAATTAATGATAAAAGGAGGGTTATCTTCATTTTGGTTCAAGAAGTTTCAAGAAAAAAAAAAAAAGAGTTGAGAGCAAGAAAGGCCAAGGGTTCGGCCAAGAGAAAAAAAAAGGGAAAAAAAAAATTAGTTCATCAATCTTCAACCCAAAAATCCAAATCTTCTTGTATTTCTACTAATCTCAAGGTGCTCTTCAAAGTGGTATAATTAGTTTGGCAAGAAACTATCTTTGGTGGCAAGAAGAACTTGTTGGGAAAAGGTAAGAATTCTATGTTCTT
This sequence comes from Lycium ferocissimum, assembly GCF_029784015.1. Taxonomy (NCBI): domain Eukaryota; kingdom Viridiplantae; phylum Streptophyta; class Magnoliopsida; order Solanales; family Solanaceae; genus Lycium; species Lycium ferocissimum. The sequence goes on along the minus strand of NW_026714862.1, from coordinate 100 downwards.
TTTATGTTATGAAGGTTTGTCTATGTTATAGCATGTAGAAATGAATGAAAAGCATAAAAAGGGGTGTGTGGTGAATGAGGCCGTGTGGTGTGTGCGTGTG
>NW_026714861.1:0-21944 GCF_029784015.1 Lycium ferocissimum | reverse complement strand
CGCCGTCCGGACCGGAATTTGAGAATTATACCGGTTTCGGCTAAAAGTTAGTGGTGAAAGGTTGGGGAATTTTCTGTGAGTAATTGGAATGTTTTTTTGGTCCGATTTTTGGCTGAAAATGAGGGGTTAAGCCCCTTTTAAAAAGTCGCCCGAAGTCACCGTAGCAGATCGTAGCAAGCATCGTAGCCCGACCCATCTTAGCGCCACCGTTCATCCGCGGAAATTATTTCGAGACCTAAAACTTTTATATATACCGATCTCTTTATTTGCATACCCGGATATGTCCAAAACTCCATACAATCTGATAACTTATTCAACATCCCAAACTTTTCCTTATTCCCAATTTACCCTTAACACTCCATACCAATGAAAAGATGAATATGCAACTTGTGCATTAAAATAAAAATAAAATCGGAAATTAAAAGTCTTATCCACAACTTGTCGCAATCCAACTTAAAATATTCCAACGTGCAAAATACGGGATATAACAATTTTAATATGCACTCTAACGCTCACAATCCCTTTCAAACATTTAGACGACGTTTCGTTCGCATTCAAACCAACTAGTGCTACAAGCTAACATTGCTAGACATTCTTTTCTTATATCATTCCAAACTTGTTTAACATGACTTAGGGAACTTTGGACAGCTTGTACATCATTCAATTCAGTCCCTCCACCATTTCACACACACAGCACATACAACAATACCATTTCACTTTTACTACATGTTCATAACAACATTTAATCATTCAACAACATTACTTCACTTCTAATCTTAAAACAAATCACGATTTTGGACAGCTTGCACACCTCAACATGATTTGTTTCATTAACACCTTAATTCACCTATTCAACATACATACAATGTACCACAATGTGCACAACAATAACAATCAAAACTTGGCACAAAACAGTCCATAAACTCCCCTAAAACAGTCCCCTTACACGGCTTCAATGCCATTCCTACACTTCATGATTTTCACTCACTTATTCATACTACAACACTTTCAATCCACTTCCAATACATGTATAAGAAGACTAAACATGATTCCATGAAAGTCTACAACACACGGCTCATTCAAACTTTAAGAAAACAGCCCAACTCTAACATGCACATCATAACCCAACTTCTAAAATCTTTGTTCAATTACATAGGTTGACATACATTTATTTACCAACAATGCATGCAAAATGGAACCAACCATGGCTTCACTAAGCTCACGGCTCAACCTCAAGTTCAACCACAACAACAATCCAACAACAACATGCATGAATTATACATTCAAATCTTCATACAACACAAGAACAATGACCATTCTTACCTTGCAACTTGCCCTTCAAACTTGGCCAAATCTTCAACTCTATGGCATGCTACACCTCCTTGTCTCTTCCCACCAACTACTACACGTCCTTATACACTTGATGAGGAGTTGATTTACTTGGAAAATTGATTTTTTTTGGATCAAATGGAGGAGGGTGTTCTCGACTTTGTAGCCGAGCCTCTCTCTATCACTATGCTTTTTATACTTTGTAATGTTGAAATGGAATCCTATTTGAATTATGAATCAGCATTTTTCTTTATAAATGCAAGTCCACAAAGTGGACATGTGTCCCACCCAAGTTTTTAGCCAATAAAAGTTGGCCAAATCACAAGTGGGACCCACACGGCCACTTAGGCTCACTAATGAAGTAATTAAGTTCTTAATCTCTCTTAGTCATCCAATCTTGGTCAATTAATCCTTATTCTCCAATAATGTTCTTATACCAAACTAAATTCATAGGCAACTTGTGCATAGAAACGAAATCGGAAGACGAAAACCCTTACCGGGAACCCTAAAATAGCTTTGTCTTTAACTTGTCGCACTTAGCTTACAATGTCCCAATGTAAGGATACGGGACATAACATCACATATATCTCATATCGTACGTGCATCATCATATCGTCATAATGCATATATTTGTGCATACATACCATATACTCAGCATCGTACATCTTGTAGATTTATGATTATGGATTGTCTTATAAGCATATCATGGTTCTATCGTAACTTAACATCACTATCATATAAGCATAACTGTAATAACTGGCCGACCATATAGGTGCGGTATGATAATCAATAATATGCTCATCATAGTATGCTTATCATAATATGCCCTTTACATGCTTATCATAATTCATCATAAAGACTCTTAGCTTACTATCCTCATTTTCGCATTCAACTCATATCTCTTATTTCGTATAGCTATTCGTGAGTGAAGACTCTTGACTTTCTTGGAGATGGGACATTCGTAGTAAAGAGAGATTTCATGCCATGGAAGTCATGCCTTGGAAAGAAAGGGCTAAGCTTTACATACCTTTGTCGTTTAGCTTATTCTATTGCTTGCTCGTTCTCCTTTAATGCTCTCATTTACCTTCAATGGAATTCGTATCAACATTAGCTATATAATCGTGGAATCATACTTACTAAGGCTATAGAAATTTGGGCAGCATTTCCTTTGTTTATACTACTTTCCGCCACATTCCATATCAACTCCCAACATTCATAATAATCATCATGATATCATTAACAATAATCGTAGTTCATTCACATGATTCGCATTCCATAATTTCACCTCAATTTCCCATAGTTATGACTAAAAATCCATCGTCGTATTATTTCGTATCCAATACTTATTTCATGTCCTAAAGGTCATTTATAATGTATTTATATCATCAACATATTCATTTCCATGATTCAATCCAACTACTATTTCAAGATGACATTATTCTTCCATATCTAACCCATTTGCTATACACTCTTTCAATTCATATGTTTCAACATAATAATACTTCAATTAGCATGTAATAAACATGAAATTTACCTTGGATGATGGAGGAACAAGCCTTGGATGACAATTCACCTTTTCCACCAAAACCCTACTTTTTCTCTCTTGGGATTTTCTTGATTTGTATGACTTTTGATGGGTTTCTTTCACTTGATTCTCTTGATTTCTTGTTGTTGATCTTTGATTTCTCTTATTTTCTTGTGTTTGAGGTGTATGGAACTCTCTAGAGTTTTCTTGAATGAGAGAGGTGAAGAGATGAAGTGAAATGAAATGAAAAAGGGTCCCTTATATAAAATTGAGTTCGGCCGATTGGAAATATACGGACCAACATACGGTCCGTATAAAATCTACTGAACGTATGTTGGACCGTATATCTGGTCCATAGAGTTATGTCTTGCTGGGTTGGATCTACGGCTGGACATACGTCCAGTATATTTTATACGGCCAGTATGTCTGGCCGTATGTCTACCCAGTTTTTCGAGTTTTGTTTCGTCGACTCGTTTGATCTCCGATCCTTGTGGAACCTCCTTAACACTTGTTCATCACTTCAATACCATTCTAAGGGATGTTATAACTCTCCCTTGGAGCATCATTCATACGCCATTAACTCAATGCTCGTACTCCTTATCCGATACTCTCAACTTACAACTCGTTTCTCTTAACAACTTTCTTTCTTCAAGTCTAATGTCTTCGAAAATCATAATTAGGGTCATCACATACTATCCCTCGCTCATCTAAACCTCATGTTCATCATGTCCCTCATGAGTCTATTCACCTGTACGCTAAGGGGAATTTTCCGAGGTGTAACAACAGTGATGCCACCTGTAAGTATTGGTATGTGAAGCTTATCCTTCTTTCCTTTTGGCATGTCCTAGACGCAAGTAAGTTGTGATATGTTATGAGCCTTGGGGGTAATTCTATTCTTAAAATCCGAGCATGTTTGTGATTCATAATTGCTTCTTGATGTTGGCATCCTCAATGTGGTCAAGCTATGGACCGTATGTCTTTGATACGATTGGATTTGAAATGCTATGTATACGGTTTGTTCCGAAAGGATCTTATGTCTACAAATATCCGTAACATTCACAGACAGAACCGGATGGCTTTGATATGTTCCCGGGCAACGTTCGGAGGAAACTTGATTTAATTACTGTTTTGGCTTTTAAATGAGGGCTCGTTTGATCATTCCAGTTGAGTCGGAATAAGGATTTACGTGCGTATAGTTTTTCGGTTTGTAAATGATGTGTTTTCGGAGATGATGTATCCGGTTCGTCGAGCCCCTTCTCGTCGGAACCGTGTATGGATTATGGTGTATGATGTGTCCGGTTCGCCGAGCCCCTTTCGGCCGGGTACCGTGTATATATGTATGATGTGTATTTCAAAATATGATGTGATACGAAGTCTGATATGATATATGATGATTTGATATGATATATGACGATATGATCGCTGTTTCAAACCCAAAGGGGCAAACCCAATGGTTGGGCAAACCCAATGATGAGGCAAAATTCCACATTGGTTTAGGCAAATCCCACATTGGTTTAGGCGAATCCCACATCGGTTAGTGTCACCATATGATAAGTTGTGATATGACGATGTCTTACGTATGTATATGTATGAGTTGTATTTCGGAAAGATGTAACGATGGTCTAAGCCAATTACTAAAATGAAGTTAGTGCGGAGACCAGACGAGGCATGATTATGGTTGAATGAAGGACCTGTGTCCATCCCACAGGACAGACAAGAGAAGAGAAGACGGGGTAGAACATAAGGACTAGTAAAGCGGCGCTGAGACATTCCTTGGACTAATTAGAACACCTTCGCGTATTCTTACCGAGAGTGCAACATAATGAGTAACGGGAGAATAAAGATCGAGAGAGACCTTCGAGGTAGCGGACTCAAGGAGACACTTAGAATAACAGTGATAGTAGAAGTAGAAAGAACAGCGATTAGCGGCCTGGAAAATTCTAGAGAAAAGAGGAAATACTGTTCTCACGAATGGAAATTGGAGAAAGGAGAGTATGCCACTCTCATGAATGGAATAAAGGAATCCACTGGATGTTAGGAAAAGGTTTGTAGACCACTAAGTGACTTGAATATGAAAGCATATGCTATGGAACTATATGAATTGTCAGTAGGAAGCTATACCCAACTACAATTATAAAGAGTCCGCACCGGAAAGCTAACAGGGAATAAAGACTGACGAAAGGACCGTTAATATGGGGAAATCGGAGATATGAGCAAAGGAACAAGAAAAAGGGAGCACTGTAGGGCGATAGATGGCTATGACATGATAAGTCAAGGCTACAGTAATGAAGACAAGATTCGGATAAGAGTAAAATGTTAGCTAAATTCCGGTCAATTACAGGAAAGCAAGGAAGCGAAAAAAGTGGATTTCAAGCAATGAAGGAATCAAGTAAGAACGAGAAGAGACTGACATATGTTTTAAGATAGGACTAAGTAACTGATAATCGAACCCTAAGGGGGGATAACTGTTCCCAAGGAGGAAAGAGGTATTACACCCCGTAATTCCTGTACATTGGGATCGGTTGGAGGTATTGTCAATAAGATGCAAAGTCCCGGTACTTGTGGTATAATTATGAGGGTCCGAGTTCGTGTGACGAAACAACGACAGGGAGGAGACGACTCGAGAGGCCGAAGAGAAAATGAAGAAGGAACGTAATCGATAGAAGAGATTGCATGCCGTGGTGATAGGGAACCCCCCCCCCCCAAGATCCTTATAAGACCTTACAAGACTAGTTGAATATTCGAGGACGAATGTTCTAAAGGGGGGAAGGATGTTACACCTCGCATTTTGTACATTTGAATATTCCGAGTTAATGGCGGGAAGTTAAGGGCAAGGTTATAATTTTTTTTTTCTAGAATGCATAAGTTGCGTATTCATTTTTATTGGTATGGAGTATTAAGGGTAAATTTGGGATAAGGAGAAATTGGAGGCTAAAAGTTGGAAAAAGGATTTTCATGAAATGGCCAAAAGGCCAAGGTGGCCGTGGGCCCCACCTATATGTTGGCCAATTATTTCAAGCCATAAAGGAAGCCATGTGTTCACCTCATATTGTAGGGGGCATGTGCATGTATGAATGTATAATTCATGACTATGCAAGACTTATTCATCTTTTGTAATTCAAGAAATTTCTAGAAAAATTGAGAAAAATTTGGAGAAAGAAAGTGGCACATGATCGGCCACATGCTTGCATATATATATATATATATATATATATATATATATATATATATATATATATATATATATAAGTAAGGACAATATGAGACATTACTCATCATTTTAAGCTCTAGAAAATTCAAGAGAAAGAGAGGAAGAGAGAGGGGTTCGGCCAAGGGGCTGGCCGAACTCAGTCCCATATGTTGATCATGAAAAAAATTATTTTTCTTCTTGTTTTCCTACCAAATGAAAGGTCCTCTATCACGTGGAGTAATTGTTGGAAGAAGTAGACCATTCGTTTTGTAAAGAACACCTCTAGCCGAGAGTTGAGAAAGCAAGTGGAAGGAGGTAAGGTTCTATCCTCTTTTGCATGTGTTATGGACGTTGGAGCATGTTGTAATGTGTTGAAATGGGTGAAATTCATGAAGTTGTGTGTGTGTATGTGGTGGCCGAATGAGGGGCTGCCTTGGTATGGAAGTGATGAATTAGATTTACTTAGTATTTTGGTTATTGTGTTGTGGATTCTATGATGTAAAATGAAAGTTTAATGATCCAAGTTGGAGTTGTAAATCGTGTGGGCTGTTTTGGAAGCTAATGTGGTTGTAATGTGATTTCTTGTGTTGATGGAAATGATAATGCTAACGTATGGAATTGTTGATATAGTTTATGAATTTGGAAGAAGAAAATGTGTTATTGGTATTCTTAATATAAGTTGGAAGGTTTCGGGTGGAATGGCCTATGGTTTGGGTTGTATTGAATATTGTATAGGTTGCTTGGAATATTCTTAAATCATACTTGAATGGTTGCGGATTAGTAATTGAATATGTGAGCATTGGTATTGAATTGATCGTATGTAGTTCATTTGAATATAAGTGAAATGTGTTGAATTGTGTAGAAGGGAATCATTGACGTTAGAATGCGTTTTGAATCGCTTATGGATATTGTTATTATGATTGTTGGTATGGTTGTTGTTGATATTGGCCGAGTTGAATTCTCGGGGTTGATGAATTTATAGGGGAAATGCTGCCCAAATTTCCGTAGACAAAGTGTTAGTTTGAAATCGGATTCTTAAGTGCTTATGGCTAATGGTTGATATCTAATGACGTGATTGTAGATCGTAAGAAGCCAAGGCATAAGTTTGGATTAGCCTAGGGAGCGGCTAAGGTATGTTAAGGCTCGTCCCTTTCTTTCAAAGGCATGATTCTTAGATTACGATTTCATGAATGCTTCCATAACTTTGTTGTTTTACAAAGTTTTGTTTTCAAAGAATTTTGTTCCTAAACGAGTCCGAAACTACGAACGCCCGTAACTTTCACAGATGGGCTCGGATCGCTTCGAAACCATCGTAGAAGATTTCATAACGAGTAATGATCTTTAACTTTCATAGGCGGGCCTGGATCGGGTTGATGCTCGTCCGTGGGCCCCGCGACTTTCCTTGTTGGTTCTAACGACCTATTCTTGAAAGAATTCTAAAATGTCTGTATCTTTCCAAAACGGAGGTCTATGACTCCGTAAGCTTCCATGACAACAACGGTGGATATGTTTTACAATGACAACGATGATGTCAAAAATGAGAATATTTTTCTACGATGAATATGATGATGATGATTCCATGTTTAAAGGTCCCAAGTCTATGATTTCAATGACGATATGAGAGTGTTGAGCGATTTCTTGATTTCTCAATTTTATTCATGAATGATGACTATTTTTAAAGATTCTAAAGTATATGAATTGATGCCTTATGATCCTATGTTATGGTTCCATGTTCCATGTTAGAGACTTTGCAGACAGTGTCGTGTATGTAGTATGTCAGTTTTGTAAGCGGCTCCATAAGCCGATGCATTGTGATGCATTATTCTACGGGCCTTATACGATCACAGGTCTTACTTGATTTGAAAAGGATGAAAAGCAGGTTGTTTCTGAAAAGCTTTCATTATGTACTCATGTTATGCTATGAGGGCCCAATATGATTATGAGTGCCATGAGAGTCAGAGGGTTCGCTCGGCCCTAGGTAAGGGTCGGGTTCCCATCACGCCCTAACGAAAATTAGGGTGTGACAATTGGTCTTGCTTCTACTTGACATTGTGGTGAGTTTGGTCTTCAAGAAAGTTGGTGTGGCTAGATTTCTTTAAGTATAAGGTATGTTGTTCATCCTATCTCTTATGTTGAGTTGATTTGAAGGTTTAGCAAGTCTTAAAAGTGAAAATAGTTATGGAGGAAAGGTCATAAAGTGTTGTGTTGTAGTTGTTGTGTTTATGGACTATTTTGAGCATGTTGTGGCCGTGTGGTTGGGCTGATTAACATGTATATGCAAGGTATCTAGGGTTGTTGGTGTGTTAATGAGATTATGCTTCTTGATTGGGAAGAAAGAAAGTGTATATTGTTGTTTTATGCTGAAAAACATCGTGTGGGATATTTTATGGAATATTTTGGTACTGATGATGATGTGGTTGATATTAGTATTGCTATTGTTGTTGTTTTGTTGCTATTTTGATTTCGGGCTAGGGATATAAACAGGGATATGTTTGCCGAATTTCGCATTTTAAAAGGAATTAATTTGAGGGCTTAAGACAAGCATATGACGATAAGCCTAACGATAATATGAATTCTCTTGAATGTAGATTTACGAGCTTGAGAGGATAAGCGTAAAAAAGTTAAAGTTAAGGCGACCAAAAAGGTATGTAAAGCTAGTCCCTTTCTTTCTAAAGGCATAACTCCTACGTGACGATTCCATATATGTCATCCATAACATCTTTGTTCCCGAAAAGCTAGAAGTTCATGATTCTCAAGGTTTTTATGATATTAAAGACAAGATGTTTTCTATGAGGACCATGATGACAATGATGACTTCTTTCTTATGAATCCATACATGTCTTCCATAATGTCCTTATTTCCAAAAGCTAAAGATTCATGATTCTTAAAGTTTCTTATGACGCTAAAGATGATTATGTTTGCATGATGATAATGTTGATGATGATGATCCTATTTCTAGAAATTCCAAAGTTTATGGTTTTAATGCTATCATGAGATTGTTGAGTATATTTCATGATTTCGTTGTTTTTACTCATTGTTGTTGATCTCACCTCATGATAATTGTTCCTTCGGGGTGAGATATAGCGATGATGATTGATCCATAATATAAATCAGAGGTTACCGACCTTACGTCACTCGATAAAGTTGTAAGTTTTATTTGGGCTCCCATGCATGCTATTTATATTATGCATGTATATGATGTATATATATGTTTATAGGCGATATGGGAAACGGGTGAGGCATTACATACGCATAGCCACCTGATCAGTTGCTATATCATGACATCATCTCGGATGCGGGATGCCCGGACGTGAAAGTTGGTATGGATAAAGTTCTTCAAGTATAAGGTATATTCTTCATCCTATCTCTTATGTTGAGTTGATTTGAAGGTTTAGCAAGTCTTAAAAGAGAAAATAGTTATGCAGGAAAGGTCATAAAGTGCTGTGTTGTAGTTGTTGTGTTTATGTACTGTTTTGACCATGTTGTGGCCATGTGGTTGGGCAGATTTACATATATATGCATGGTATCTAACGTTGTTGGTGTATTGATGAGATTATGCTCCTTGATTGGGAAGAAAGGAAGTGTATATTGCTGTTCTATGCTGAAAACATCGTGTGGGATGTTTAATGGAATATTTTTGTGTTGATGATGATGTGGCTGATATTAGTATTGCTATTGTTGTTGTTTTGTTGGTATTGTGATTTCGGGCTAGAGATATAAACAGAAGAGATGCGTCCGAATTTCGCATTTTAAAAGGAATTAATTTGAGGGCTTAAGACAAGCATATGACGATAAGCCTAACGATAATATGAATTCTCTTGAATGTAGATTTACGAGCTTGGGAGGATAAGCGTTAAAAAGTTAAAGTTGAGGCAACCGAAAAGGTATGTAAAGCTAGTCCCTTTCTTTCTAAAGGCATGACTCCTACGTGACGATTCCATATATGTCTTCCATAAAATCCTTGTTCCCGAAAATCTAGAAGTTCATGATTCACAAGGTTTTTATGATATGACAGACAAGATTTTTTCTATGAGGACCATGATGACAATGATGACTTCTTCCTTGTGAATCCATACATGTCTTCCATAATGTCCTTATTTCAAAAAGCTAAAGATTCATGATTCTTAAAGTTTCTTATGACGCTAAAGATGATTATGTTTTCATGATGATAATGTTGATGCTGATGATCCTATTTCTAGAAATTCCAATGTTTATGGTTTTAATGCTATCATGAGATTGTTGAGTATATTTCATGATTTCGTTGATTTTACTCATTGTTGTTGATCTCACCACATGATAATTATTCCTTCGGGGTGAGATATAGCGATGATGATTGTTCCATAATATAAATCGTAGGTTACCGACCTTACGTCACTCTGATAAAGTGGTAACTTTTATTTGGGCTCCCATGCATGCTATTTATATTATACATGTATATGATGTGTGTGTCTCTCTCTCTCTCTCTCTATATATATATATATATATATATATATATATATATAGGGGATATGGGAAAAGGGCGAGGCGTTATATACGCATAGCCACCTGATCAGTTGGTATATCATGACATCATCTCGGACACGGGATGCCCTGACGTGGGATATATGGGTATGGATTGGGCTGCACGTTCCGCAGCAATATATAATATTTATGGATCGGGCTACACGTTCCGCAACGCTATTATGTTATACAAGTATGAGAAAGGTTTTTATGAAAAAACTAAGCATGCATGATATTCGCCCCAAGAGGCAGTCAGACATACAGGTTATCCTTATCTCATGTTTTGTTCTATATTTCTTATTGTGTTATTGTTTATGCCTTACATACTCAGTACACTATTCGTACTGACGTCCTTTCCTTGTGGACGGTGCGTTCATACCCGCAGGTAGACAGGTAGACAGACCTGATCCCTAGCTCCATCAGTGGTATCTCAGAAGCGCTCCAGTTGTTCCGGAGCTGCAGTCTTTTGGTACTACTCCTTGGTACATATACACTTGGGCATGGCAAAACCTTGCCCCTTATTATGAGTTCATGTATTCTACTAAGAGGCTCTTGGACATATGTATGCTGTTAGATGTTCACTAGCTTCTTCAGTTCTTATTACTGTCTAATATTTCGATAGTTTCGTTGGCTTATACTTGTGAACATCGTTGTTGATGGTTGTACTAAATACGACATTCATGAGCTGTCTATATGGCCCACTTACAAAATGGTTATGGAATATTAGGCTAGAGGTGCTCGGTAGGATAGTAACGGCTACCCGTCATGGCCCACCGGCTGGGTCATGACACACAGCCTTCTGTTTATAAGTGTGGCGCGCTTCACACCCATAAATAAAACTCTACTGGACACGACTCATAGACACACCCTAGGACGAACTAATCTGATACCAATTTTGTTACACCTCACATTTTTAGAGAATGAGCATGCCACGTACTTCACTGTAATAATGGAGTATTGGAGACGTCCCAGAAGTTTTGGAACGTAAAAGCCATGGGAAGTTCGTAACAATGAAGTAAAAGAAGAATTACAATCTCGTATGTCCTAACCGGGAAGGACAACCTTGAAACCAAAGGACATGACCATTATCAAGTATGATCTACTCATAAAGCTTTTCCGAACTTATCGCTTACATAGCCTTTTCTTGGCAACTTCCTTACCTAACATCGAATGTCTTTCGAATCTCATTTAGAATCATCAATTGCTATGCCTTATTTATTGAAACATCGTATACTTCATATTTCTCTTTAGCCTACTCATCCGTGCATCAACGGAAAATTTTTCCGAGGTGTAATCAGGCCGTTGAATTCCCCGGATTATTGTTGATTAAGATTTGCCGAGTTAGATTCTCGGGATGGTATATTTACGTAGGAGATGCCGTCAAATTTTGGCAGATATAAATGAATTTGTTTGAAGGATTGAGATAAGTATATGGTGATGAGTCTAATGATTATGTCAACTCTCTTGAATGTAGACTAACAAGTTTGGATGGATAAGCGTAGCTAGTAAGGCGCGGCACAGGTATGTTGAGGCTCGTCCTTTTTCCTTCTATGGCATGAATCATACGTTGCGATTTTATAAATGTTCCCATAACGTCCTTATTTTCAAAAGTTAGAAGTTATAATTCCAAAGCATGATTTTCCTTCCTAAAAGTTTATAAATGTTTTCCAAAATATCCATTTTCCTCCAAAATCTAAGTTTTACGATTCTTGGAAGTTTTTATGATAAAAACAACGACTATGATTTTATGATGACAAGGATGATGCTAGATATGAGAAAATGACTAGGACGAATATGTTAAGGATATGTTCTTACCATGAATACGACGATATGAAATGTTAAGCTAATTTCTGGATAATGACTATTTTAGAGTTTCAAAGTATACGAAATGATATGTCATGACCCTGTTTTATGTTTTCCCGTGATGTTATCCTTGATTGACAGTCTCGCCTTATAATTGTTCCTTCAAGGTGAGGCAGGGCGATCCTGATTATCCATAATGTGATCGGAGGTTACCGACCTTACGTCACTCCGATAGAGTTGTAGCTTTCACTTGGGCTCTCATGCATGCTTTATAGTTAAGTATGTTTTTATAACACCGTGCCTACATGGCCGGGCAGTATCACACCGCGCCGTCCAACGGGCGGCCGGGCGTACACACCACTATAGCGGGCGATTATACCACGGACGCGGGGGCCGGACGCGGGCTTATACACCGTTCCTATATGGACGGGCGCTATACACCGATCCTACGTGGTCGCGCTTACTTACGTATATTTACATGTTTTTTTTAAAAGCTAGCATGCATGGCATCCGCCCCAAGCGGGGCACTCGGATGACAGATTACTTTTTATTCCATGGTCACTTTCAAAAGCGTTACACCGTACCTATATGGTCGGGCGCAGTCCACCGCACCTATATGGTCGGGCAGTTATACACCGCACCTACACGGTCGGGCAGTCTACTTGCAGTATCTATATAGTACTCCAAAAGGTAAAGCTAACTTGCATAATATCTATCAGGGTAGACAAACAGAGTTACAGGTTACATCACTCTCCTATGTCATGTTTTATGTTCTCTATTATGGTTTCGTCATATTTTTCATGCCTTACATACTCAGTACATTACTCGTCGACGCCCCTTTGTGGGCGCTGCGTTTCATGCCGCGTGTGCACACTCGTACAAGTAAGAGCTATGGCGAGACGTTCAGCCGGAGTTGGTAGACTCCATTTGTACCTCGAGTGCTACCGAGTCAGATTATATGTACTGTGCAGTTTGTTCGAAATTAGAGACTTTGCAGACATAGTCGTGGGTTTAGTGTGTCAGTTTTGAAAATGGCTCCACGAGCCGATGTGTTTTTATTATACATTATGCTACAGAGCCCTCATGTTTACAGATTGTGTTTAACCGGAAACGACAAAAGTTTTTGAAAGTTTTACTATGTATTTTATTTTTGTTTAATCTAAGAATCCAAATAAAGTATGTATGTAATAAGAGTCAGCGGGTTCGCTCGGCTCCGAATATGGGGTCGGGTGCCCATCACACCCTAGTAAGATCGGGTGTGACAAAGTGGTATCGAGCAGGTCGGTCTAAGGATGTCCGCAAAGTCGTGTCCGGTAGAGTCCTTTATGGGTGTGAAGCCGGCCACATTTATAAAAGGAGGGGTCGCGGGGCATCTAGGAATGGTTGACCTTCTTTCGTCATTAGATCGTGCGATAGAGCAAGTCATAGGAAATAAGATCCCTTATACTAATCGTTGGATTCCGCAGTGCCCGAGATCGGCGGAAAAAGGCGAGGGATGATATGGAAGTCAAAAGAGGTGAAACTGGATGGATATATTTGTTCTGTTATCTGAACTGGGAGCCCAGGACAGAAAATAGTCATACCCAGACGGAAAGTGAGCATCGAGAATTGAAAAGGGTAAAACGGTCATTGTAAAAGAAACGACGTATTACGAAAATATCTCGGAAGTTGTAAGGCTACGATTGGCCTCAGATCATGTGATAAAGGTCATATGAGGAAGCGGACGCGATTATATCAGTGTTAAGGCACCAAATTCCACCAAAGTTTCGGGGTTAAGCGTGCTCAGGTGGGAGCAATTTCAGGATGGGTGACCCCCTGGGAAATAAACCAAAAGTTCTACAAATTGAGATACAAGAGACAAATGAGAAGTTAAGAGTGACATAAGGGGAAATTAAAGTATACAGAATGGTTGGGAACCATACGGGGTCACATAAGACGAGATAGGCTAGAATGGTAAAGAGACAAAAAGTGCATCACTGCTCGGGAAAGTTGGATAGGCTTGAACGATGTTTGAAAGTATTTTGTGGGTTAGTGAATAATGCACACATATATATATATATATATATATATATATATATATATATATATATATATATATATACATATGAGTGTGTAGATATTCCATATGATTGTATCGGTGGACAAGGAGTCCCGGAATCGACGCTACGGTGAAAGGACATTAGTCAAGTAAGGGGATCGAAGCCCAAGTGACAGAGAAAGGTGAACGGTACAGGTGCTACAAGGAAAGCTGTCATTGTTTTACTACAGATTAAGACTGGAGAGTCTAATATGGTGATAATTGGAAAGGAAAGAGAGTGTGTTGATGGAAAGCAAAGAGACCAAAGTGCCGGAAGAAGGTGAAAGGTAAGAATTCTCAGTAAAGGAGGCTCCCGAGAGAAATTACCGGCAAAACGTGAGATTGTTTGGATACGAACTCAAAGTAGATCTGTGAAAACGGATAGAGTGCGAGAAAAGGAACCAGGAAAGAAGTGTATGAAGTTAGAGGAGGAATAGTGACTAAGATAGGGGAATGTGAAGTAAGAAAAAAAGTGATTAAGCCTAGCGACGATGTAATAAGACTTTGACCTTGAAAGATATATGAAGGAATAAATGTATGGCTATACTAGTATGGTTACCATAGGCGTGGAAGAACTGTTCTGAGAGGATGACCTAGGAAAGGGCGAGATCTATGTGTTAGAAAGGAATAGTTCACGAGCTTTAGGACCCATACGAAGAAATAGCAAGAGAAGGAAGGTACTCGAACGCGGTTAGCATATAAGGAGCCCCCAAAAGGGGGAGACCATATTATATTGGGCCTAAAAAGGAATTGCAGCACTATCAAGTGTCAGAAAAAGAAATCTATTAGCTTGGAATCAGAGTACAAAAAATATGTCGGTGTGTCGCAAGAATACTTGGGAGAAAAGTAGAAACGAAATAACAATGAGTATACGAGGAGATAGACTTGGGGATAAAGGAAGTAGCCTATAGCTACACTGGATCGTTCAGTAAAGACTGCGTACCTAGATATGGTTTTCGTTAAGGTGTGGTCATGAACAGTAACAGGAAAGAGATGATCTGAGAAAGACAAGAGTAATATGTTGGTCCAAAGAAATTAGGAAACCCTTGACACTGTTACACCCCGGAAAAAATTTCGCGCTACAAAATCATAGACGGCGTGGTACGAGCTCGAAAAGGAGTTAAGTCAAACAAGTATTAAGGATGAATATTGGGTGATCTAAGTCTAAGAATATATACACATACGACATTTGGAGACAATATGGTGTGAATTGGTTCATAAGTTATTTAACGAAAAACCCTCGTTACGATAAGTTAAGGTGGGGCCCACACGTTGGGACCTTATAAAAGACATATGAAGAGATATATGGGTAGTACATGTGAAGTTGAGCAAATCCTAAGAAGGACCCATAAGCCAAAAAATGAGTGTAAGCCCTCCAAAAGGACGATTTAAGAAAGCGTTTTCGATGACCTGACTTGGAGGGGCAAACACGGCATTATAAGTTTGGAATTTGGGAAAACTTCCAGAAATAAAAGTTGTAGAGAATTGAATTAGCTTTCCAACGGTAGGTCATGGGCTTATAGGTGACATCGGGATAAGGAGATATGAGTATTTTAAGGTAGGAGGGTTGAGTTAAACAGTAAATCCGGCCCAACCCGAATCCAATTCAGGTCGTGCCCATCACCCATGCTTTTTAATTGAAATTTTCGGTTTCTCTCCTCATTTTCAGACCAAGAGAACCTAGAAAACTCTAGAGAAAAAGGGAGAGGAGAGCCTAGAGAGAAAACCAATTTTTGACCAAAATCGGAGCCCCGAATCCCGAAGCCCATGAAGAGAAAAGTGTTCTACGTCGCGTTGCCTTCGATTTGAGCTAAAAATCAACTAAAGAGATGAGGGTGGACGTTGTGGCTGTGCACTTAAGGTATGAATAAGGTTCCTTTTCATTGTTAACAAGTTTATTTAGAGTTTTAACGGATTAGAACGAAGAAAATAGCGCGATAAATTCGTTTCTTGGTATGGTTGGATTGTGGAATGGGGTTTGAAGAAAATTTTGGATGAAAACAAATGTATTTAACTTGTAGAATGCGGAGGATGTTGTTATTAATGTTGTTAGTGTTAATTTCGACTTCTTTATGGAAGTAAAATTATTAAATAGTTATATCGCGAATTGGTTAGTTGGAAAATTTGGAAAATAATGTGCGGGCTATTTTACGGTATATGTTGGTGTTGAAAATGATGGTAATATATTTGGTATTGTTGTTGATGTGTTGGTTGCCGAATTGTAAATTCGGGCTAGGCATATAAACAGAGATGCTGCCCAAATTTTTGTAGACAAGTGTTGATTTAAGATTGAATACTTAAAGGCTTATAATCAATGTTTGGTATCTGTGACCAATTGTAGATTTAGGGGCATTCGGAACTTGAAATTGGAGAAGCGTAAGAAGCGGAAAAGGTATGTAAAGCCTTACATTTCCTTCTTTTGGCATGTCCTAGACATAATAGGTTATGATACAAGCCCGGGGGAAACTCGGTTCCTAGAAATCGAGCCTAATTTTGACCTTATTTATTCAATGTAATTGAATTAGGTACTTTATGTTTTGATAGAAAAATAGTTTACACATCCGTATCTTTCACAAACGGAACTAGATTGCCCCGAAACTTTCGTAGATGACTTCACAAGGCTTAATGTTCGTAATTTATGTACGCCACCCCGACTTGACCTCGGTGGGCGCACAATTCCCGAGACCCTTCGTATTGCTCCATTTGACTTATTTATGTGCGATAAGTAAAGGAAACTTTTGGCTATTGTCCCGACCACTAAACGATAGTGTTTTAACTGTTTCATTAAGTTTTCTAATATACCTTGTTGTGCAATAGTGTTCCTAATATGATTATGGCTTCGGTTCTCCAAAAATGTCTTCTAAAACACGTGTAGAATGTTCTGTACTTCAAATGCTCGTGACTTCTTCATACTAAGTCGGATTGACTCGAAACCCGTTTCTGAGCTTTCAGGTCTCGGTAAGTAAACGTGTCTAATGAGTCTTAACATTGGTTTGCGTGCATATGGTCGTAAATTTTCTTATGCTAATGCGGATTAATTTGAGACGCGTTTGTAGTTCACTAATGATTTTTAAAAGAACTAGTTTTGTACAAAGAAGTAAAAAAATTTATTTTCAAACCACTCCGAAGGGAGTGCGATATTTTATTATTTAGACTTTCAAAAACCACTCCGAAGGGGAGTGCGATATTTTATTATTCAGATTTTCCAAAACCACTCCGAAGGGGGTGTGCAATTTTATTATTTCATTCCATTTACGACTTATGTCTACATTCCATAACGCTATTACTATTATTATTATTATTATTATGCCCGAAGGGGCTAGGATTAGTATTATGTCACGAGTGGCATGCCCGAAGGGGCCAGGGTAGCCGTATGTCACGAGTGGCATGCCCGGGGGGCTAGGAGTATTATGTCGGGGCCGGCATGTCCGAAGGCCGGGATAGACGTGTCTTTGGACCGGCATGCCCGGCGGGGGCCATCATTTTATGTCGGGGCCGCATGTCCGAAGGGGCCGGGATAGACGTATGTTGGACCGGCATGCCCGAAGGGGCCATCATTTTATTTCGGGACCGGCATGCCCCGGGGGCCGATAGACGTATGTCGGGACCGACACACCCGAAGGGGATTATTACTATCATTGTTATTACTATTATTATTATTATTAGCGGAAGCGGCCGTCCGAAGGGACTATTTTCTTTAGACATTAAATTCATACTGGGCATCCTAAATTTGCTTACTGTTTTACTTTTCTGATTCATGCTTCAGAGATGCTTTACATATTCAGTACATCTTCCGTACTGACCCCCTTTCTTTGGGGGTGCGTTTCATGCCACGCGTACTCCCGATGAGCCGGGTTATTTTAGGAGATGTTCCAGCAGAGATGGCGAGCTTCATTTCAGTTCGGAGTGTTACCGAGTCAAGCACTTATGTCATGATATTTGTATATCCTAGAGACTTTGCAGACAGTGTCCTGTGGATAGGGTGACGAGGAGCGCGAACCAGTTATAGATGTTAAAAGAGTGTGTATTTTCAGATGTTGTCAGTTGGTAAAAATTACGTGATTGACTGAAGGTTTTCACAATCTGTATAAAGACAGTGATCCCTATTTTGAAAAGTTTCATGTTTTAAATTTTTTTGAAATGACAGGTTTTAGTAACGCGAACGTTTAAGGGTTCGCTCGACTCTGAGGAGAGTCGGGTGCCCATCACGCCCTGATGAAGATTGGGGTGTGACAGACACCGAACACGGACTCGTGAAAAGGTTAAGGAGTTCGATTATAAGGAAAATGAGGTAAAGGATAAGAAACGGGCATAAAGGAGAGAGCAGTTATAAAAGGAATCCTCCCGGAGTATTATGACGTCCATAAGGTCAGTTGAACATTCGAGGACGAATGTTCTAAAGGGGGAGAGGATGTTATAGCCCGTATTTCGTGCGCTCGTACATTTCGAAGAAGTCATGGAATGTGGAAGGTAAGTTCGTTTTCCAAAACTATTTTAATGCGCAAGTGGGTTATTAATGTCATCTAGGAATATTGTTGATATGGAATATTGAGAAAGGTTGAGGGCGAAAAAGGAAAATTCGCAAAATGGTTTATGGAAATATTTAAAAAGGCTAGGGGCAAAATGGTCATTTCACAAGAATTCAAGAGAGTTCCAAAAAGGGGTCATATTGGCCATGTGAAGAAAAAGAATGAAAAATGATGACCAAAATAAGTCATCTTTTATTTTAGAAAAAGTTCAAGAAAAGAAAAGAAAAGTCTAGAAAAAAAAGAGAAGGGGGGAGGGGGGCGCATGTGCCCCTCATATGCTTGCAAAGACTAAATATATATATATAAGGGGTCATCTTTTAAATCAAGAAAGCTTGGAAAAAAAAAAGAGAGAAAGCAGAAAGAAGAGGAGCTAGGTTCGGCCATGGCTCCAAAAATGGAAGCCATGGAACATGATCAAGAAAAATTTATTTCTTCTAGTATTCCAACTAAGTTGAAGGCCCTCGTTAACATGGGAGAGTTGTTGGAGCAATTAAATCGTTCATTTGAGCAATATATGCCCTAGTCGAATAAAGAAGATGAGTGGAAAAAGGTATGTGTTCAACCCTCCTTTACATATTTTATGGATGATTTATGCATGTTGGAGTGTAAAGAAATGAATGAAGTTCATGAAAGAATGATGTTGATGTTGGGCCGTGCATGTGTGATGTTGTGTAGGGGAGAATGAATTAATTTTATGTAATGTGTTGGTTGTTATTGTAATGTGTAGAAATGGATGAAAGTTCATGCAATCATACATGTAGTGGTGGTGGCCGAATGGAGTAGTGTAGTGTAGAAGTGATGGAATAGTTTTATTTGATAGTTGATTGTTGTGTTGTGAATTCCATAATAAAAGTGAAGATTTAGTGGCTTGAAATGAAGTTGTGATTGTTATGGTATTGTTGTAATGTTGTGGCCGAGAATGGTGGTGTTTTGGTAAACCGTGATGAATTAATTTGATTTGGTAAATTGTGGCAAATTGATTTTATTGGACATTCTAGTTGTTGTTGTTATGGATTATGTGATATAAAATGAAGGTTGTTGATGAAGTTAACGTATATGAATGATAATGAAATGTATGGTTGTTGGTGAAATTGAAGGTTTCGGATAAAGTAGTATGTCGATTGAGTTGTTGGAACATTATGCGAATTGAATTGAATTGAATAGAATTGAATATTGAAGTGTTGCTAGAATTATTGCTAGTAATGTTGTTGGTTTGTGTCACGACCCGACTTGGGGGCCGCGACGAGCACCCGGTGCTAGCCCACCCGGGCACCCCTTTTTCATACTTATACTTCACATTCTAAGTGAGCCACATCATTACATCATACTTTTCGTTCGTCATCATTCTAAGCTCATCGGGCAATAACATATTTATATCATCAACAACATCTATGCCCATATACGGTACATGCGCCGACAAGGCGAACAAAATAACATCCCAAATATAGGCCGACAAGGCCGAACATATCTAACCATATACACAATGTCTACGAGCCTCTACAGAAGGGTACATCATATCATGTCATATGGGCGGGACAGGACCCCGCCGTGCCCATGAATATATACACAAAAGAATATATATACCAAAAGGCAACATTTCCTAAATGAAATGGAGCTGCGCTATGTAGTCCCCGAGATAGTACGGCTATGGATCAAATCTGTCTCACCCCGGCCACGGGCATGACGCAGCGTCCACAAACAAAAGGACGTCGGTGCGAAGAATATGTATGAGTATGTAAAGCATGATCAATATCAATATGGAAGCATAAAGGATAACATATCCGAAATAATACGGTTTAGGAGATAATAGCATCATCATCATGGCACTTACCTGCCTTCCATAGGGACGCTCCATTTCTATTTCATACTCGTGTGCATACATTTGTATTCTTGCTCATTTACCTTTCTGTATCTACTTTCATGTTCGTATTCATGTCTCCTTTCATATTCATGCTCATATCATATACATTGCGTATTTATAGCCCTTACTTGGCACTTACATAATCTTAACATAGTCGTACTCATAAAGATGTAATATACATAGCATAATCGTGCTCATATAGATGTCATACATATAGTACTTATATAGCCTACCCGACCACGAAGGTTCGAGGTTTTACGTACCCGGCCCTACCAAGGCTCAGTGCCTGGCCCTACCAAGGCTCAGGGTTATTATTGTTATTCGTACCCAGCGGTGGTGCGCGCGCGTCGTTATATAAGGATATACACATGTTTACTATATTCTACCGGCTATAAGCTCGGGGTTCACAATAGCCTCTCATGGGCATACATACATATACATATACATACTTATCATATTCTACCCGGCCATATAAGCTCGGGGTTACAATAGCCTCTTATAGGCACACATACATACTAGTTCATATCTATCTCTTACCCTCTTTACTATCGTCATTTATACATTCTATCCTTAGAGCATTACTCGTCGTATAAGAAACTTAGTACAACCGTATCACTGGGCATCATTGGCTTAATAGCTTCTCGAGCTAAGTGTCACGACCCAACCCCGTAGGCCATGACTAGTGCCCGAGCTGGACACTCGTATACACTTGTTATCTATAGTCATACACTACTAGCATGAACGAGCCGATATAAGTATAAGGGCAAAACATACGCAAGTCAAAGCTACCTATCTCTGAAGAGTTCTGACCTATAACGATTAATATCGCGCAAAAGCCGGCAAGGCCCCTGTCATATATATATATAGGGGAACGTCCCAATCAAAACACACGCCGAGGAGGCTACCTTCATACACGAGTTTGCCATGATAACTTGTTTAGCTACGCAAGCGACAAGGCATCGCCACTACAAATGGGTACGCCCCAAACACAAGTCATAACCATATAACAAAACAACAACCACACATAGACCCACACTTGTGACCACGAGACCTCTAAGAGTGACAGTGACATCATATGACGGACGGGGCCCAAATGCGTATACGAACGACAACATATGTACATATCAAAG
>NW_026714860.1:0-21411 GCF_029784015.1 Lycium ferocissimum | reverse complement strand
TTTTCAAACGTTAGAAGTAATGGTTCTAAGACAGGAGTTTCTTTTAAAAAGAAGGTTTGCAAATGCTTTCCAAAATATTCATTTTTCTCAAATGTTTTCCAAATTATTCATTTTCCTTCAAAAACCAAGTTTGATGATTTTGAAAGCTTTTATGACTAAAACGACGAAGATGATTTTATGATGACAAGAATGATACCGATATGTACATGCATATGGGGACATGGGGGGAAGGGATATATGTGGGGAATGGAAGGGAAACATGTTTCATTGCCACCGATCACTCGGCTTATCATCCCGACGCGGGATGCCCTACGCCGGATATATGGGCGAGCCGAGGTAATCCCATTATGTGGGCGAGCCGACGTTGTTCGGTGCTATGACATGACATGACATGATATGATACACTATGATATGCTATGATACGCTATGATATGACATGATATGTGTCACGACCCGACTAAGGGCCGCGACGGGTACCCGGGGCTAACCACCGAGCACCGCTTATTCTGCTGCTGACTATTCTCATTATGTTTTTTTTTATTATAATCATATACAAATCATAGTAGGAATCATACTCCCATAAACATAGGCCGTAGGCTATGAAAATAATAATACACATATATACGGGAATGAGACCATACTACCCACACCGCGCATCCACGAGCTCTCTACGTAGTACTACGTAGACGGAACAAGACTCCGTCGTGCCCAAAATGTACAAATATAACAAAAGAGTAATCATAAGCACCTCCGGACAATGGAGTGCTCTCAACTAGCCGACAGCTACTATGCGGATCAAGCTCACCTCCCCGTGGCATGAACACGAGCGTACAACACAAAACCAAAGAAAACGACGTCAAGACGAATATCAGACCGAGTATGAGAGGCATAATCAATAATAATACATCAATGAAATAGGGAGGCATCAATAAAAAAAAAGTATAATCTGTAACTAATTGTGAATCATAGAGACATATTGCATGCTGACTTACTTCCATACTCATCATCTCATGTATGCATAACACATATGTATATAAACTGCCCGACCATATAGGTACGGTGTGATAATCAATAACATTAGCCCGCGTCCAGGCCTCCCGCGTCCAGGGTATCATCTCATGCCGCCCACTAGTGGTGTCTGCCCATGCCGTCTGGCCATGGTGTATAAGCTGCCCGCCTTAGCGGTGACTGCCCGGCCAACTAGGCGCGGTGTAATATGATCATGACATGCTCATCATAAAATACTTGTAATAATATGCTTATCATAGTACATGCATAAGACTCAAGATCAACTATACTCTATCGGGGTGACGTAAGGTCGTGATTCCCCGATTTCATTATGGAGCAATTATTGACATTCTCCGCCTCACCTTGAAGGAATTAGTACATAAGGCGAGTGTAAGCAATAAATAGCATCATTATCAATATGGCATCATTACATCATATCTCTTATCTTATATAGACATTTACGGATCTATGCTTTTAGCTTCTTGGAATACATGAACTCATGAAGAGTAAAAGAACTTATACTATGGGATTCATGCCATTGGAAAGAAAGGACTAGCCTCACATACCTTTGTCGTTTAGCTATGTTATCGTTCACTTGCCCTCCCCTAATGTCACGTCATTACCTTCACGGAGAATTCGTATTAATATTAGTTAATCGATTATAATAACGCGTCGTAAATTCTAGAGAAAATTGGGCAAAGATTTTCCCCCGTAAACTTAACAATCCTCGAAATTCCAAATTAGCCAAACATCAATCAAAATACCAACAACAACAATACAAACAATTTCTTATCAAACTAGAATTAATTCCATTCTTAAATTACTCCCAAAACAGCCCAATATACATTCGGATGCCAATGCTTGTATACACTTCTTTATCTCTCGTATATCCATAATATAACAGAACAACTACAGCCAATCCCCGATATTCCACCACAAAACAGTCCATAACGACCATAAAACACCCCCAAAATATCATCGCAAAACAAACCTACAAATATTATACCAAATAGCTCCAAAATATAGTCACAAAATGACCACGAAAATTACATAAAACAACCCCAATTATCAGCACAAAACAGCCCGGTATACGCTTTGTATACAATGTCTTTATACACTTTATTCTCCCAAATTCAAGAACAACAACTTATCAACAACGTCAACAACAATATCAACAACCTCATATAGCAATATAAGCACCTAGAAATCTCTCAAAGTTCCAATAAAAAAATAACCCTCAAGGCAACCATATCAACCAACTAATCTATGACTTCATAACATAATTCCCTTCACTTTAAACTAGGGAATTCTTCCATAAATAACTTAATTAACAAGAATAGAGTATATTACATACCTTATTGCCCGGAAAATTCAACTAAAATCCTAGCTCCAAGCTTCAATAATCAGCCACACATCAAGCACCAAATACTATAATCCTTTCCTAACTAGTTTCCAATTTCCTAAGATGAAATTTTGGTTTGATTTGGAGGAATTCAACTTGAAAGATCTAGAGAGCTTTTTAGGAGGGTTTGGGAGGGTTTAGAGAGAGTTTAGAGTGAGAGAGAGGGGTAGAAAATGAAAAAGAAATCAGATTTTCTCGAGCTTTTAATTTCGATTTTTACTGTTCACCAAGTACTGTTCATCCGCGTCTACTGTTCATCCGCAGAATTATTTCATGGACTCAATTAATTTTTTTCCTGAGGTGTAACATTCTTCCCCCCTTAAGAACATTCGTCCTCGAATGTTAAACTAGTCCTGTATAAGTATACTGGTTATGGTGATCTTATGACGAATCAGTTACTCTTCTATCATGTCGTGTCTCTCCTTGCTTAACTTAATACCATTCTCCACTTACTCCAATCAATAATTAATTAGTACTTGTAATCATTACAAATTCTCAATTAGGTAGCACTTATATTCCGATGATAAGTGTCCAAAGTTCTCTTGTAACATTATCTTTATCCCAACCTGTATCATCTATTTCTCTAATAAATTTACAACACGTCATTTGTTCCTCAAACCTACAGTCCTTGTCCTTTAAGGATTTCACTGTTTCCGAGGAGAAGTCATACATACGCAGTACTCTTTTATGCCTTATGCTCTTTTGCCCTTATTGTGTACCCAAAGACCGACTTCTAACTTACCATAAATCATATCAAGTTCATCTTTTATTCTGTGCACGAAGAATCTCATGCTACCTCTGTATCCTTCGGAAAACACTACTTCTGCATAATCCCTTTCTCATTTTCAAAACGTATTCTGTTCATCCCTATTCGTCCTTATCATCCCAGTCATTTTCTAGCACTCATTCTACCTCGTTGCTCATCTTTCTATAGTTTGGTCTTTCACGCTTTCGTCACTTATATTACTCGTGTTCTCGGCTATACATGTCATAATCGATTACCGTACTCTATTTCCTTTTCCAATTAACCCTTTCTTCTTTTGTGCTCGCTATCATTTTCGTTATCACATAATTTTATTCTAACTTTCCTGCGAAGAACTTTATAAATCCTTCTTATTCGTTCTATAGCTCGCCTTTATACTTTAGCCACATAGATCACGTCATACCTTTTAGTCACTTCCTCGCTAGGCTTTACTCATTTTCATAAAAATCCTTATTATATTCACATTACATCCTGTTCATAATCAATCCTCTAATGTAACACTTCTTAACCTTTTACCCTTTCTGGTCAGTCTTATCCTTAATACCTCACAAGCTGTCTTATCAATACATTCATATTTGTCACAATTCTTCTTCCTCCGTACTCTTGTCTCAATCATACTATTACTTCTTCTAACTATAAATTCATCGTAATTCATCCCCGTTGTCAATTCGGCTTGATACCTCAATATAACACTCTATTAAAATTTTCAAATTTTCTAAATCATCTTTTATTATCACAAGCCCTTCCAAATTGTCTTAACATTTCCTTTTTACCATATTGATCTTGACCTCATAATTACCATTACCATCAATTCCACGCTTAACTTATTTCTCAAAGTCAGACTTGCAACTTGGTCAAATCCTATCATTACTGTTGACATGACCTTTCAAGACTTTTTACGAACTTATCTCATTCTTTTTTTTTTCTAGGAAAATTTCGGCAGAGTTTCCTCTGTATTTCTTACTATCCCAAAACCTGCACGCAGGAAATACCAACAATGCCTCACAGGGCCAACATATATACATATATATATAGCATATCATAGCCACACAGGGCTCCCAATATCAACAACTGTATGGAAATAATGAACTTACCTCGTATGTCCAACTCAAACTGTACCTGTTATACTTTTCTGTTTTTTTTTCTTTTTCTTTTTCCTTTTAATCTTTGGCTGTATTTCAATCATACCTGCAACATTCATACTATATCTAACATATATTCTGCTTACCGTTACTGATTCCTTCAGCTTCTGTTATGGGCACCTTATAACTGAACTTATCAACAATACATATATATTCAATCCATTTTTTTTTCTGACTATACTTATAGTAACTTACCTTGATGATAACTAGTTTTCCATTCTGTATATACAAATTCTGATACATAACCTCAATGAAATATTAGACTCTGCAACTTCCAGTAGCATTATTTACCTTCTCTTGTCGACACCACTCTCCTGCTGAAATCAAAGATCAGCATATAAGGGATATCATTTCCTATCTTTTAGCTCTATCGCACGATCTACAGTAAGAAGGAGAGGTAACATCCTAAATGTCCTGTAGCTTCCTGTTTATTAGCGTGGCGCGCAACACACCATAAACAAGACTCTACTAGACACGGCTCGTAGACACTTCCTAGGACTGAACTGCTCTGATACCACTTCTGTCACGACCCGACTAAGGGCCGCGACGGGTACCCGGGGCTAACCACCGAGCACCGCTTATTCTGCTGCTTACTATTCTCATTATGTTTTTTTTTTATTATAATCATATACAAATCATAGTAGGAATCATACTCCCATAAACATAGGCCCGTAGGCTATCAAAATAATAATACACATATACATGGAACTGTGAGACCATACTACCCACACTGCGCATCCACGAGCCTCTACTAGAGTACTACACATGTAGACGGAACAAGACTCCGTCGTGCCCAAAATGTACAAATATAACAAAAGAGTAATCATAAGCACCTCCGGACAATGGAGTGCTCTCAACTAGTCTTGTCACTACTAGGGATACGGATCAAGCTCACCTCCCTGTCTACCTGTGGGCATGAACACAGAGTCCAAAGAAAACGGACGTCAGTACGAATATTGCACTGAGTATGAGAGGCATAATCAATAATAATACATCAATGAAATAGGGAGGCATCAATAAAAAAAAAAGTATAATCTGTAACTAATTGTGAATCATAGAGACATATTGCATGCTGACTTACTTCCATACTCATCATCTCATGTATGCATAACACATATGTATATAAACTGCCCGACCATATAGGTACGGTGTGATAATCAATAACATTAGCCCGCGTCCAGGCCTCCCGCGTCCGGGGTATCATCTCATGCCGCCCACTAGTGGTGTCTGCCCATGCCGTCTGGCCATGGTGTATAAGCTGCCCGCCTTAGCGGTGACTGCCCGGCCAACTAGGCGCGGTGTAATATGATCATGACATGCTCATCATAAAATACTTGTAATAATATGCTTATCATAGTACATGCATAAGACTCAAGATCAACTATACTCTATCGGGGTGACGTAAGGTCATGATTCCCCGATTTCATTATGGAGCAATTATTGACATTACGCGCCTCACCTTGAAGGAATTAGTACATAAGGTGAGTGTAAGCAATAAATAGCATCATTATCAATATGGCATCATTACATCATATCTCTTATCTTATATAGACATTTATGGATCTATGCTTTTAGCTTCTTGGAATACATGAACTCATTAAGAGTAAAAAACTTATACTATGGGATTCATGCCATTGGAAAGAAAGGACTAGCCTCACATACCTTTGTCGTTTAGCTATGTTATCGTTCACTTGCCCTCCCCTAATGTCACGTCATTACCTTCACGGGAGAATTCGTATTAATATTAGTTAATCGATTATAAGAACGCGTCGTAAATTCTAGAGAAAATTGGGCAGCATTTTCCCTGTAAACTTAACAATCCTCGAAATTCCAAATTAGCCAAACATCAATCAAAATACCAACAACAACAATACTAACAATTTCTTATCAAACTAGAATTAATTCCATTCTTAAATTACTCCCAAAAACAGCCCAATATACATTCGGATGCCAATGCTTGTATACACTTCTTTATCTCTCGTATATCCATAATATAACAACAACTACACCAATCCCCCGATATTCCAGCCCACAAAAACAAATGTCCATAACGACCATAAAACGGTCAAAATATCATCGCAAAACAACCACAAATATTATACCAAATAGCTCCAAAATATAGTCACAAAATGACCACGAAAATTACATAAAACAACCCCAAATATCAGCACACAAAACGACTCGGCATACGCTTTGTATACAATGTCTTTATACACTTTATTCTCCCAAATTCAAGAACAACAACTTATCAACAACGTCAACAACAATATCAACAACCTCATATAGCAATATAAGCACCTAGAAATCTCTCAAAGTTCCAATAAAAAAATAACCCTCAAGGCAACCATATCAACCAACTAATCTATGACTTCATAACATAATTCCCTTCACTTTAAACTAGGGAATTCTTCCATAAATAACTTAATTAACAAGAATAGAGTATATTACATACCTTATTGCCCGGAAAATTCAACTAAAATCCTAGCTCCAAGCTTCAATAATCAGCCACACATCAAGCACCAAATACTATAATCCTTTTTAACTAGTTTCCAATTTCCTAAGATGAAATTTTGGTTTGATTTGGAGGAATTCAACTTGAAAGATCTAGAGAGCTTTTAGGAGGGTTTGGGAGGGTTTAGAGAGAGTTTAGAGTGAGAGAGAGGGGTAGAAAATGAAAAAGAAATCAGATTTTCTCAGTTTTTAATTTCTGATTTTTACTGTTCACCAAGTACTGTTCATCCGCGTCTACTGTTCATCCGCAGAATTATTTCATGGACTCAATTAATTTTTTTCCTAGGTGTAACAATATGCTACGCTATGACACGATACGCTACGATATGACATGACACGCTATGATATGATATGACACGCCACGTTATGATATGATACGACATGATATGTTATGACAAGACACGACATGATGTGAGTTCTATTCTCCATGCCTACGAAAAAGAAATGTTTTTAAAGAAAAAGGAAAAAAAAACAGGCACGCGTAGTATCCGGCCAAAAGGGCATTCACAGGTATAGGTTACCTCTTGAACTTATAGTATGCTCTATATTTCTATACGAATATGTTCACATGTTCATTTCTTACTATGATACTATTCCCTTACATACTCGAGAGACATATTCCGTACGAATTTCTTCCTTCGAGAGAGGCGCGTTCATGCCGCGCGGTACCTGTGTGGGTCAAGACATTAGCAGAAATTGTCCCAGCGGGATTGGCGAGCTCCATTTTCTCCGGAGTGCTGCCGAGTCAGTGTATACGTGGGCTATGGTATCTGACTATGTTAGAGACTTTGCAGACAGAGTCATGTATATAAAATGTCCGTTGTGAGCGGTTCTATAAGCCGTTGAATTGTTACACATGATTTCTGAGACTTTGTACGTTAAGTTATGTTGGTTTGAAAGATATACCGTATGTTGTTTTCAAAAAAAATTTCATTACGCATTTATGGCTGGTTAGGGGCCCATTGTGACTACGAGTACTATGATAGTTAGAGGGTTCGCTCGGCCCCAAGTCGTGGTCGGGTGCCCATCACACCCTACCGGAAATCGGGGTGTGACATTTACCTTTTCCATAATCGATGATTCAACACTTCTCGGACAGAAACCCCCAATATTTCCAGAACCGTCCAAATGGACTCTAAGGCCAACTAACTGATGGATTTCACGAACCAATTCCTCCTTTCTGGCTGCACGCCGGTCAAATTGCCCATAGATCGCGACCATGAACGTCTGCCACAACATTCGCTTTTTCAGGGTGGTACCGAGTATCGATGTCCTGATCTCTCAATAATTCAAACCATTTTCCTTATCGCAAATTCAGCTTCTTTTTGCTTAAAATATGCTGGAGACTCTGATGATCTGTACAATTATCAGCGTGGACTCCATATAAATAATGCCGCCATATTTTCAAAAACATGAATCATCGTGACTAATTCCAGATCATGAGTGGAGTAATTTCTCTCGTGCAGATTCTTTACAAATATGATCAAACACCACTTCATGCCGATAATCCACATAATTTCATGGCGTATCTCCTCGGGTTTCATGTGATTAGTGGTCCATGGGCTATTCTCTAGTATCTAACGAACCCCTTTCCTTTCTTCAAAGATTTCCAAACTACCAAGCACTGGTATTCCTATTACGATAATCGTTATTACCCGAAATATTCTTTGAGTCTGATAATCCTCTCCATTACTCTTTAGGGACCTAGCTCGCAGCCATTTTCTTGCCTTTATTACTATTCTTTAAAACATATTACTGCGTACTTAGGTACAACATCCGTTTACCCGATAGGGGAGATTCAAATCATAACATAAACATATTACAATTCGTATTGGCGAGAAGCATTTCCTTAAGGCGTCCTTCATTCTTTCCCTTTACTCTCTTGGTATGTAAATACATTTAAGCTCGGGCCTCCAATCAGTAGATTTCCCTTCTTAACACCTAAAGATATTGTAACGCCGTTTTAAGTCTAACATAATACGTTCTCCCCCCCCCCCCCTTTTAAGGGGCTGTACTTATACCATATCCATGCCTTCTCTTTACAATCTATAACTTGATTTTCCCCGCACGAGACCTTAATAAAATCATGAGGCGATGAGAACTCTCGATCACGTAGTACAAAATCTTATCTGATAGTTGGTCCTCAAATAACGTAATTAATGTAGAAATTTATCTTTTAGTAATCATATTCTTCCTCATTGGAAGATTCGGCTAAGTTATCCCCTCTTTCACACCCGTTCCTTATCCGTCGTTCCGCTTTCTCGATATTCGCATTTCTTGATATTCACATAATTCATCGTTCCATACCATGGGTTTTCCTTTTTCCCTACACTATTACATTCCAGTTCCTTTTTTACAAATAATTTCGTGCTTTGCCCGTCGGCTCTTTTGAGGCTCGCTAATTACGTTTCTTATTTTTGACTTTTCTAACGTTCTGATCTCCTTATGTTCTACTCAATTACTCTCTTTTCTTTCCAAATATCGTTGTTTTAGAATTTTCCAATGTCAACCTGTAACAAAATCAATATCAGTTTATCTCGTAACATCTATCCCACACCTTTCACTTTGTCTCATAAATTTTGTCCACTTAATATCTTCCATATATTACAACACTAGCTATTAGGGTTCACCCATCGATCGACATAGTCATAAAAGGGGAGTCCTACACATACATATACATATATATTTCTGTCATTTCTTTTACAAGACATTTCCAATCACTTGTTCCAACTTACTATAATTTCAGAGCTGCGTTGCTCCTCTTCCTTTTCACCAATCTAATCCGTTGCAACTCACGCGACCTCTATAAAGCTGCTAACCATTCCACATACTCTAATTTCCTTTAGATTACCCCAAATTTCCTATTTGTCTCTCATATCTATATTTGTGAAGATTTTAGTACATTTCCCAGGGGGTCACCCATCCCAGAATTGCTCTGGCCCTAGCACGCTTAACCTTAAAACTTTAATGCATTTAGGTGCGTTACAGCCGATATAATCACATTAACTGCCCCGCACGACCTTTGTCACGTAATTTTAGGCAAGTCGGGGTCTTAACAATTTTCAAAACGTCCTCGTAGCGGGTCCCACCCCGATCTAGAGAGGAGTCTTTCACTTTTCTGACCATATAATTACTGTGTCGCCCCTTATCTAAATCCTCAATACTTACCTTCGTCTATATGTCAAATTCTACACAGCCCACAAGTTTAAATTTTTATTCCGCAAATTCCGACTCCAATCAATCGTCGGGAACTGGTAAAATATTTCTGTAAGGCTCTCTCCAACCACTAGCAGAAGGAAACTAAAGTCCGACAAACATTGCAGAACTTCTTAATACTTAATTCACATAATTACCTCCATATATATATAGGAGTAGTAAGCGAACCATTTAATTCCCAACTACTTGTCATACGCTTTGTATTTTTCCAATAAGGTGAAACTTAACTGCTAGACATTTTTGCCCTTCAACATAGGCTTTTCTAAAGCAAAGTGTGGTCGGAACGTATTTTGGTCCGTTTAAATAAATTGCAAATTTGCTGCTCATATATACTTTCTCAAAATAGAATTTCCCACATAAAGACGGTGCTTCTTACGAATGACATGGAGGGTATCTCTTAAATTTTTAATCCAACGTAATAGATTTACTCTATCGGTATCGACTTTCAAGACATGTTAAGAACGTACATCTCATTTTCCTTTTTATAATTTTGGAAAAATTTGGGCGAGAGGTTCCTCTCGTATTTCTTACTATCCCAAAACACACGCAGAAATACCAACAATGCCTCACGGGGCCAACATATATATGTACGTATCATATCGTAGCATAGCCACACAAGGCTAACAATTTCAAGTAAAAATATAAAATGTCAAGACTTACCTTACATACATAACTCAAATAGCACCGGTGGCATTTTCCTATTTATTTTCCTTTTCGATCTTCAACTTTATTTTTCAATCATACTTCAAATGACTTCCCCAACACACATCTTTCATACCATTGCTTACCCGTGTACCGTATAGCTTCCAATATCATCAATCATCGTCTTCGTCGATACCGTCCTTCGGCCGAAATCAAAGGTTAGTAGGAAGTAATTCGTTTCCTACGGTGGCTCTATCGCACGATCTAAGATCCAAAGAAAGGCAACACCCTAAATGTCCTGTAGCCTCCTGTTTATAGATGTGGTGCACAACACACCGATAAACAAGACTCTACGAGACACGGCTTGTAGACATTCCGAGGACAAACCGCTCTGATACCACTTTTGTCACGACCCAGCTCCGTGGGCCGCGACTGATGTCCTACTTGGACACCCCAAACAGACGTACATACTAACTCGTCATATTTTTTTTTATCTAACTCAAACTTTCGTATTAATTATCTCAAACAGATTAAAAGCAAATATTATCTTAAGCGGTCGCGCGTGCAAAAATTTTCATATCATAGTCAGAAGGGGCGGCGGAATACACATCGCCGAACGTATATATACACATATACAAAATACGGGCCATTTAGGCCGCATCCAAATACGATAGATTGGCGGAATATACATCGCCGGATACATACACATGTATACGACAATTAGGCCGTCTTGGCCATAATAACAAACGGGACCGCATTAAGGACGCATCATAAACAAACGAACACACACATGACCCATGACCCACATATATGACTACGAGGCCTCTACAAATCGAAACGAAACATATGACGGGACGGGGCCCCGCCGTACCCCAAATAATCAAATATACAAAAGCATAAACATCGCGAGAAGATAGGTACCAACATATGGGCTCCGGACCAAAAGGAGCACTCGTAATAGCAAAATGTGTGGCCTACACCGGCATCACGAACCTCGTACTGCGGGCATGAAACGCAGCCCCCGAAGAAAGGGGGTCAGTACGAAAGATGTACCGAGTATGTAAAGCATAAAGTACAGAAATCCAAACCATAACTGAAGTGAAAGGTACGGAGAGAGAATACCGGATCAATATATACCAAACCTGTACTGAAGACATATGTACATAATGCAAACAGAGATCCATGCATAAGGCTCGGAACGTGGTCACCACTCCGACGCTCGGTGCCACACACAAGATACTCCGAGAAGGTTTCAAATCTCCGTACACCCCGAACACAACATATCATATCATCAAACATATCATATCATCAAACATATCATAAGCCATATCACAAAGATAACTCCATAAACGGAACCCGGCCCTATGGCGAGGTCTCGGGAACCGTAACACGAAGATATTGCCGAATTTATCATAGTGCGCACGATCACAAACCGGCCCGGGAACCGGCGAACGATGTCATAGTGTAGGCACGAGCAGAGTAGTGCGGAAACTAATGCAATTTACATATCAAAACATTTATGACACTTGGCATAATCATATGGTAACCCATTGGGTAAGCTAGTCAACACAACTGATCAACACGAAGCTTATTTCACAAAAATACTTTTGAAATCGTATATATAGTTTAAAATATAAATCGTCGAATATCATGGAGCAATCAAACGTTGTTCTATAATAGCCAAAATCATAAGCAAAGGTCTTTTCCCGACATTATACAAAGATAAGTGTATTAGGGCAAACGAAGGAGTCTCGGGGCTAGTGGGCCCACCTCGGGTCAAGTCGAGGTGGCGGACACAAATTACGAACATTAGACTCTATGGAGTCATCCATGTAAATTTCAAAACAATTCTATCACATTTGTGCAAATTATGGATGTTCGGATAGTTTTCCAACAAAACATAAGAATTATAATTCAATTACATTGAATGAATAGTGTCTAGAATCAGACTCGGATTTCTATGAACAGGATTGCCCCCGAGGCTCAAATCTCAACCTAGTATGTCTAGGACATGCCAAAAGAAGAAAAGGGATAGCTTCACATACCTTTTCCGCCTCCTATGTGTCTCCAAAATCAAGTCTCAAGTTTGCTTCAAAA
This sequence comes from Lycium ferocissimum, assembly GCF_029784015.1. Classification (NCBI taxonomy): domain Eukaryota; kingdom Viridiplantae; phylum Streptophyta; class Magnoliopsida; order Solanales; family Solanaceae; genus Lycium; species Lycium ferocissimum. The sequence continues at coordinate 8,630 of NW_026714860.1, read as the reverse complement.
TCTACAATTTGGTCATATTTACCAAATATAAGATTAGCTTTTAAGAATTCAACTTAAATTCATATTTGTCTACCGAAATTTCGGCAAAGATTTCCCCTATAAATTCAACATCCCCGAGACTTAGCTCGGCCATAATATCAACGACAACAACCACAACAATAACAACAATCATCAAAATCACAGCAAAACGCATTCTAACATAATCCTTCTTCCTTTCTACATAAGGCAACACTTCCATTCCAACTTCACAATGTCAAACTAATATCAACATTTCCATATTCATTAACTAACTTAAGACCATATAATTACGATTCGGAACCATTTCACATTATTCCACAAAATGTACAAAAGTTCCACCAAAACCACAATTCGTCCAAAACCTTCAATCTTCGACGCAAACATCCGCAACACATTTTTCATCTTCTAGTTTCATGATTTACATTAACTTTCACATACTAATCACACTACCTCCCATTAATACAAAAGATTACATACAAGTCGCATTAGCTTCTATATCACTTTCCAAAACAAGATTACAACTTCATTGAAATCATCATATTCTCATTTGCATCTTAGGATGCATATCAACAACTAAATCATTGCATGGAACTTAATTCACATATTACATCACACATATATATACATTCGGCCAACTCCCCACATTTCCAACTTCAACCAAAACCATTAAGCTTTCATTTCTAATATAGAGTTCACAACAATTACAACTAAAATGCTATATAAAATCAACTCATATTGGCCTACACAACAATGTATGCACACGGCTATACACACGCACATATGCATCCATGCAACTTCCATGTTTCCATGAATTTTAACCCTCTCTACGTTCTAGAACATAAACCAAACCTCCCTAACACATGAAAGGGATTAATTCTTACCTTTTTTTTTCAACTTCTTCACTTGACCACAATGCGGAAACAATGAAACGGATGAATTATCTTCCGAAATAATTATACCACGTTGTAGAGGACCCTTGAATTAGTAGAAATACCACAAGGAAATAATTTTTGGAACAAGATTTCCATGACCCAATTTTTTTTGATATGGCCGAATGCTCCCCTTTGTTGGTGCTCTTGTTCTTTTGTTTCTCTTCTCAAATTTTTCTTGAAGGTTCTAAGTGATAAAGACCCCCTTAATATAATTTTATCACATGATTTTAATGACATGGGCTTGGGTATTTTGATGTCCATGGCCGGCCACCACTTGATTTGGGCCTCAATTTCTCTTATATTTTTTTTTGAGCCCAATTTATTATGGGTCTTACTTTGTAATTCACGGAACAAATTTCTAAATTTCCAATTTTACCCCCGACCTTCCTCCATATTTTCGCATGAATATTTTTTTCATGAACAACACACATATATTACCTAAAATCAAATTATCACCTTACCTCTTACAAGTCACAATTATTCCAATTTTTTCCCAAAAACACGCAAAATAGTTTTGAATATTGTATGGATAATGTCCTTAAATCACGTTTGAATGGTTTGGGATTGGTAATCGAATATGTGAGCAAAATTGATCGTAGTTTTATTTGAATATAAATGAAATTCTTGTCTTGGATGAACCCTAGGAGTTTCTTGCACTTGATTCTCTTGGATATTGTTGAAGTTGGTCATTAGTTTCTCTTGAATTCTTGATTTGGCCGAGGGTTGAGATTCTTGGGGATGTTGAAGTTATAAATGAAATGAAATAAATGAGGTTTTTGTAGACAAAGTGTTAATTTTGGAATCTGGATCCCGTGTTATAGCTAATGGTTGATACCAAACATGACATTATTGTAGATTTATATGGAGACGTAAGTTTGGATTAGCTTACCGTATCTTTGGTATTGTCACACCCTTAATTTCCGATAGGGTGTGATGGGCACCCGACCCTTACCTAGGGCCGAGCGAACCCGCGGCTATCATAATACTCATAACCATACTAGGCCCACAAAACATAACATAAGAACGTAATGAAAATTTTTCGGAAAACAAACATGCCTTTCATCTCTTCAAATCAAATAAAATCCGTAGTCACAATATAAGGCAAATCGTAATATATATGCAAACAATGTATCGTAATGCATACAAACACACCGGCTTACATAGCCGATTACAAAACCGACATATCACGCACACGACACTGTCCGCAAAGTCTCTACCAACATCTCGGATATCACACAAACGCACTCGGACTCGGCGGCATTCGAAGAAATGGAACTCGCCAATCCCGCCGGAACATCTTAACCGCTAACATCACCTACTCATCCGTGGGTACCGCGTGGCATGAAACACGCCCCCGAAGAAAGGGGGTCGGTACGAAATATGTACCGAGCATGTAAAGCATAGCATACATAATCGAAGCCTTAACCGAAGTAAGAAATACAAAAAAAGTGCTTGCATCCGATACAAATCACTACATAAGCGGTATACGAAACACAAATCGTAAAATACTTACTTAACTTTCTTTTGGAAAAACATTCCTGCGTCTCACATATACGCAAATAATCATCATCATATGAAATGACATTAACGTCGATATCCATTCATACGATATATACCACATCAACTTCGTATTCCAAAGCGGATTTGCCCAAAGAAACAATGTCATAATCGCCTCGACATTGGGTTTGCCCCAAAATACCAAAGTGTTTATTTTCAATATCACTCAACATACCGTCGTCAAATACATCATCACATATCATATGCGCGTCCATAGGACCCGCGGTCAATATCACACGTACACGTGGTCGCCACCCTATCATATCACCAACATACCGCATAAGTACCCGAAGTTTCACACAACATACCGCGGACAACCCCGAACATAACACACCATCACAACATATCATAAGCCATATCACAAAGAATAACTCCATACACACAACCCGACCAAGAATCCGGCGAGGTCTCGGGAAAATATCACACATAACACCGCGATAAGACACGAGTATATCATGCGGTCAAGTATCGATCGTATATATCACACATACCGGCCCGGATCGGTGAAAAAGGTAACAACAAAATGCACGAGCAGAATCACAAGTAACCACACGCATATTAAATATTTTCAAAGACTTAATAGGTTAATCAAACGACCCATCATTTGAAAATCCAAAACCATAGTCAAATCAAGTTTTCCCCCGAATATCACTCGGGAATATATCAAACCGAACTTTTGAAACCATATTCACGTATCAAAGTCATGGCATAAAAATCCTTATTTCAAACTCAACGGATAGATAAGTAATCATGTTTGGGATCGGAAGGTAGTCGTATTAATTCTTTCGAAAAAAAAATAGGTCATTTAAAACCGACATAGAAAAGTCGCGGGACCCACGGACGAGCGTCAACCCAATCCGGGCCCGCCTATGAAAATTTAAGTCATTACTCGTCATAAATCATTTGCGAAAGTATCAAAGCGATCCGAGCCCTTCTCTTGAAAGTTACGGCGTTCGTAGTTTCGAAATCGTTTAAGAACAAATCTCTTTTGAAAACAAAACTCTTTGGCAACCTTGAAAATTTAATCATGCAAAAGTCATAAAAGATCATAAGGATCACCGCATTAAGGATACGAATATCAAGAAACAAATGAGAATCGTTTCCACCACATTTCAAACTCAACCATATCAAAAACACACGAACCATAGCCCGACCATACTAAGGATACCAACATCAAAAGCAAATACGAATCACAAACATACTCGAAACTTAAGAATGGAATTACCCCGAGGCACAAATCATGTCATACCTTAATCCCGTCTAAGACATGCCAAAAGAAAAGAAGGGTAAGCTTCACATACCTCGTCTATTCTCGAAGCTAATCCAATCTTACGTCGCGAACTTCCCAAGCTCTACAATATGCAATTAAGAATCAAATATTAGCTAAGAGCATTTAGACCCGATTCCAAACGAATACCAAATTTATTTAAAATTGGGCAGCATTTCCCTAGTAAATACACCAACCCCCGAGAATTCAACTCGGCCAATATTATCAACAACAATACCAACAACCATTCTAACAACATCAATCATTAATTCAAAATGCATTCTAACATTAACAACCTTCTTTCACATAACGCAACGACATTCACTTTATATTCAATTCAACCGCATATAACCAAACTAACACCAACGCTTACACATTCAATTACTAATCCGAAACCATTCAAACAATATTCAAGAACACTTTAAACAATCCGCAAAATATTCCAAACAACCCAACCACTATACTATTCCACCCGAAACTTCCAAATGCCATAAGAACAACAACAATACATGTTTTTCTTCCAAATTCACAAACCATCATTTTCATTATGGAATCCATATCAACAACAACCAAAATATTAAATAAAAATTAGTTCATCACTCCAACATAACCAACACCTACATCACTTCACTTCAACATAACATATTTCATGAATTTCCACACACCACAACACATATAAACCATCCATAACATGTGAAAAGAGGATTAAAACTTACCTTCTTCAACATTTTCTTGTTCCCATGCTCCTCTAATTCCAAATGAAATTATATTCGTGACTATGCGCGGCCCGGACTTCGATTGGTACTTCATTACTTGAAATTTCACTCAAAATCCTCATTTTGTGAGGTATATTTGCTCCCTTTTGTTGCTGAATTTTTTTGGAAAGTTTTGGAACTTTTGGCTGAAAAATGAGATTTTTGTCCCTTAAAACGGACTGCTTGAAGTCGGTTTTACTGTAGCTACAGCATGTAGCAAGATCGTATGCGTGATCTTGTACCGTACCGCGGAAAGCTGTTCGCGTCGACGCTCAGTTTGTAATGTCTATAATTCTCTACTACGATGTCCTATCAATGAACGGTTTGTTACATTACAAACTATACTCGACGAACTTCATTTTAGGATTTTGAAACACCTTAAAACTCCACATATACTATGAGATATGCGCCTCCAAAGTTGACTAAAATCCGTCCCGCGTTTCTCAAATTTTCGTCGAATTTATTTTCTTCAATTTGCTCAATCCCGAAATATTCCAAAATTCTCCATACATGATATTTATCACTTATTACACTAATAATGGTCATGTTACCGTGTTTCAAAATATTCTTTCCCGATTACGACTTACGAGATCGTAATTCACCCTTTTCTTTGTCGTTACGTACTCTCCATGGCTTGTGCCTTTCAAAACATCCCATTACTATGATGAGGTACATGTCAAACTCATGCTCTGAAAACGCGGGGTATAACAGGTATGTAAAGCTACTCTTTCTTTCTTTTGGCATGTCCTAGAGTAAATAAGTTATGACACGCTTCTCGAGGTAACTCTACTCTGGTGATCCGAGCATGTCTATGATTCTTATTTGTCCCTTGATATTTGTATTCTTAATGTAGTCGAATTATGGTTCTTACGTTCTTTTGTATGACTAAATTTCAAAAGTTGCATAAAAGTTTTGTTTTCAAAAAAGTTTTGTTCTAAAATGATCCCGTAACTACGAACGTCCGTAACTTTCACTGTGAGGGCTCATCGCTTTGATTTGTTCGTAGAAAGTCCTAAAGTGAGTAACGTTCGTAACTTTCCGAGGCGGACTCGGATTGGTTTGACGTATAACTATGGTCCTTTAATATGTTTATGACGTTTGATATGTTTTCGAGTAACGTCCAAAAAATATTTGATATAACTACTGTCCTGATTTCAAATGACGATTCGTTTAGATTACTTCATTGAGTCTCTGAAATGATTTCTGTCATAGTTTCTCACTACTCGCTCGTGCCAAGCTCAATATGTCTTTCACCGAGTCCCGGCCGACACGCATTTGTGCACATTCCAATGCATTATTCACCGAGTCCCTCACCAGGAGGGCCAGACACGTTATATATGATGATGTGATGGTACGGGGATGGAGGCCGGATGGCATACCGAGTCTCTTGAGCGGGGCCGGACACGTTTTATTCACCGAGTCCCTCACTAGAGGGCCGGCACGATATATATATATATATATGTACATGCATGCATACATGATGATGATATGATTTCACTCCGAGTCCTCATTAGAGGGCCGGGACACGCTATATGTTTATACGACGGTTATATGATTTTCATACATTGCATGACATATGTTTTCAAAGACAAGTCTTATGATTTTCTATACTCTTTATCCCGCATGATCCCGCTTATCGTATTCCATGCTTTACATGCTCGCACATATTCCGTACCGACCCCTCTCTTCGGGGCCGCGTTTCATGCCGCGTGTACACCTGCATGAGTCCGAAGATATTAGTAGAAGATGTTCCAGCGGGATTGGCGAGCTCCATTCTCTCCGGAGTGCTGCCGAGTCAGCGTATTACGTTGTGGTATCATGTTCCATGTTAGAGACTTTGCAGACAGAGTCCTGTGTATAGTATGTCGGTTGTGTAAGCGGCTCCATAAGCCGGTGTATCGTTATGCATTATATTACAGTTTCTTATAATTATAGATTTTATTTGAGTTCCGAAAGATCAAAAGCATGTTTTGTAAAAGTCTTTATTATGTTTCCATTGTACGATTTAAGGGCCCAGCTCGGTATGAGTATGAATGTCACAAGAGTCAGCGGGTTCGCTCGGCCCTAGGTAAGGGTCGGTGCCCATCACACCCTATCGACTAAGGGTGTGACACCGCGCTTCATGCCCCGCAGGTGTGCGTACGTTCGTTCTCCGTGATTCGTCAACTTAGGATATCTACTCTGCTATTTTTGAGTGCTCCCTTGTTCCGGAGCCTATATTTTGGGTATAGACACTTTCGTTATATATGTGTATGTATATGTCTATTCAGTGGGTACGGCGGGGCCCCCGTCCCGTCATATGATTCCTCGTTATTTTAGAGGTCCGTAGACATATGTGTGGGTCAGTGGGTAGTTAGTGTGGCCATTGTGTCCGTGTGGTTTGTGTTCGGGCGTTCCCCTACCTTATGATGGCCTTGTCCGGCTTATGTGCAATATCACCCGTTGAAAATTGTACCTAAGCCGATATGTTTATATATGTATATATATTTGTGATGTGCTTTTGGGTGACGTTTACTTTTCCGTATGCCTGTTGTTCGCATGTCGATTCGATTAACGTGGTGTACACGGTGTCCAAATTTCGGGCACCAGTCACGGCCGGTGGGTCAATACGTGACAATACCGGGTGACGTCGGGGGCGGCTTTGGTTCCATTGTTGTGGGCACCAGATACCAGAAAACCCCAAAATTCCTAAGTCTCCAATTGAAATCCTGGGTTATTCTCGAGGCCATCTACTCACAACCCGACCACCTAAACCCATACAAAAATATGCTGCGAACGCGCTCGCGGTCTCAGAAATTCCAATAGAGGCCTCGTTAACCGAGCTAACCCCCAATGCCTAATTCTAATCTCCCATCATATGTCCCGAAATGTAGCCGAATGCATTGGGAATCGAACCAAATATACATACAGGTTCTAAATGACCATCCGGACTTCTCGGAATAGATGAAATTTCGAAAAAGGTCCGTTTGCCCAAAAGCCAACTTTGGGTCAATCATTCTCACTTTAAGCCTATATTTTCACCAAAGTTGCTCGAATTCGGTTTAGACGCGCCGGGAAGCATATCAGCGGTCCCTTCGGGTCAAAAGCGAGCTAATCAATGCTCGAAAACGGGCGAAAATGCCGAAAAATCTATAACGACCAAATGGGTCATTACATCAGATACCAATTGAACCGTTGCTCGTCCTCAACCAAAGAAAAGAAGGAAAGTAGGGAAATACCTGAATCAGTGTCACGACCTGACTAGGGCCATAGCACCTGCAGTCGGGCTAACCACCGAGCACCACTCATCTATATCATTGCTCATCCGCTCTCATTCATATTTCTTACGCATAATCATCGAAAACTATTATCATTGGAAACATATTCACTTTATATAAATAAGCCCTTCGGCTATCCAAATAATATATATACATACATATACATATGAGAAACTCGTGAGACAATACTACCCACAACTGCGTATCTACGAGCCTCTACTGGATTGCTAGACATAGGAACGGGACAGGACCCCGTCATGCCCAAACATGAATATATACATATGTACCAAAAGAATAATCAATGACACCTCTAAAAAATTTAGAGCTCTTCAAATCCGCTAATAGCTCCCCGAGTTTGGGGGCGCCCCCTCCCTTTTCATAAACACAAAATCCGAAAAAAAGGACGCGACGAAAGCCGAGTATGTCGGGGATAAACAAAAGAACATCTGAAAGGGAGGATTAAATGAGGAGCGTACCGTATCCGCCTGAATCATAAAAGAAATAACCGCCGCTTACTTTCTAATAATCTATACCATATAAAGATAAAATGTTGCCCGACCATATAGGCAAAAGGGAAAACAATAACATCACCCCCAACCCGCAGGGGGGGGGGCACCGCCTATTTAAGGAAAACGAACCCGCCGACCATTTTAAAACTCATAAACCATCCCGGGGCCCAAAAAAAATGACATAAGTACTAATGAATTTTTTTTTTTAAAACAAACACGCTTTATCTTTGTCAAAACAAATGAAACTAGATCGCATAAAATTCGAAACATATGAAGTTCGTAGCAAAAGCTAATAATAAAGGACATAGCCCTTTAAAACGAAAAATAAAACCCCT
>NW_026714859.1:0-21632 GCF_029784015.1 Lycium ferocissimum | reverse complement strand
CGTTTAGAGCTTATCATGTTTTATGACGGCCTTATCGGCCTTCGTGCATCATGCCCACTCGACTTTGTTAAATTATTATTTCTGTTTGTCTTTAATATTTTGCTAATTTCGGATAAGGTACGTATGAGTGCTCAACTAGGGCACTAGTCGCGGCCTACGGAGATGGGTCGTGACAAAAGTGGTATCAGAGCGGTTAGGTCCTTAGAATGTCTACAGACCGTGTCTAGTAGAGTCCTGTTTATCGGTGTATTGCGCACCACATCTATAAGCAGGAGGCTACAGGGCATTTAGGATGTTACCCTTCTTTTCTGTCTTAGATCGTTTGGTAGAACTGTATTAATAGGACAATTCTTTCCTAACGAATCGAATTGTTATATTTTCAGCTATGCCTCCGAGAAAAGCAACGGCAGCCCAGAAGGGCAAGTCCACAGCACCCGGTGAGACTAGTTAAATTATTATTATTTGTTAAATTAATAATTTCTGCTCGACTTTGTTAAATTATTATTTCTGTTTGTCTTTAATATTTTGGTAATTTCGGATAAGGTACGTATGAGTGCTCAACTAGGGCACTAGTCGCGGCCTACGGAGTTGGGTCGTGACACTAAGCGCACAGGGAAGAAAGTAAGATTTCAACGGAAGAGCTCACGGAACAGCCGACAACGGATTGCGAAGTAAGAGAAGAGTGAAGGCAATGACGTGGAATTATTATCTCGTGAAGCAACGGAAGAGGAGATATTACGGAATGACTATGTAGAGAAATGAATGCGCTATAATGAATTATAGCGAACGGAGAAGCAAACGGAAGAGGTATGTGAAGGGTATAATTAACTAAGAGAACACTCGAGAAAGTATTGGGAATTCGGGGATCGGTTTAACATTCGAGGACGAATGTTCTAAAGGGGGGAAGGATGTTATACCCCATATATTTATACGTCGAATTATTCGTAAGCAAATCGAGTCATGTTAAAGGCAGAATTATTTTCGGACAAAAAGTAGAAACCTTTAATTTTCAATTTTAATTAAAACATAAATTGTTTATAAATTTTATTTAGTATAGAAATATTATTGGAGATTGGGGATTAATTATTTGTGATTAGATTATTAAGCAAGAATTAGTGATTAGTTAAAATTAATTAAGATTAATTAATAAAGTGGGCCCCACCCGATATTTAAAAAAAAAAAAAAAAAAAAAAAGATGACTCATACGGGGGGGGGGGGCACGTGTAGGGCTTGGGAGATTCACATATATATCATCTAATGACTCACTAAATCACCATTCATACCTTAGTTGAATCAAGAACAAGAAAAAGAAAGAATTGAAAAAAAGGGGAGCAAATCATGGCTGCCATCTTATGTCACTTGATCATGGCTGTTTTTTAAAAAAAAAAATTCTTTGATTTAATTCCAAGCTGATTTACAAGTTCAAGGAGGTGATAGCAACATTGTATATTGAATCGAGGAAGAAGAAATTGCGAAATTGGAGCAATTAAGAGTAGAAATTCCTCCGAGAAAATTGATGTAAGATTTTCTTGTTTTATGGTATAATTGTGTTAATAGTATTGTAATGGAGTTATTAAAATTGGATTGGACAAAATTGGAAGTAAGAAAATGCATAACATTGATGCTATAGGGATTGTGGGTTGAAATGGATTTAGAGGAGTTGTTGGGTTGTTAGAATTGTTATGGACTGAATTGTGAGAATTTTGTATGTATATCTCTATTGTTGGTATTTCTGTGTTAACAGGAGAATAATTGGAAATTCGGGTTAGGCGAATATATAGGGAAATCTTTGCCCGATTTTTCGTTAAGCCCTTAACTAATGGAAAAGCCTAACGAGACATATAAGTTAAAGAATAAGTTCTATAAGCGATGGCCTATGGATTTACGAACTAGAAAGTATAGTTACTAACGATAACGTTACCTTTATGTTAAATAGGCTAAAAAGAGCGACAAAGCGAATGGTTTGCGATTAGTCGTCAACAGGTATGTAAAGTTGTCCTTTCTTTCGTTTGGCATGTCTTAGATCTAGGTGATGAATGATGTGAACTTTGGGGTAATTCTATTCATAAGTTTTAAGTGTGATTTATGATTCTCATTCACTTTTTGATGTTAGAACTCTCAAGAGATTGAGCCTCCCTCTTCAGTTTTCTGTACGTTGGATAATAGTCGATATATATCCGTTCCCATTCTTAGGAACTCTATAATAACTAGTGTCCAGACTTCTATAAGATGTTTCATACTATGTTGACATATGACTATGATTCCTACGGCTCTTTGATATACTTATGATGACATCCGAGGGATGTTTGATATGTTTCCGAGTGGCATTCAAAAGGTATTCGATATGGTTGTTGTATTGATTTTCAAATGATAATTCGTGTTGATTATTCCATTGAGTCTTTGACATACCCTGATGCGTATATATGATTCCACAGTGACATCCGAAAGATATTTGATATAACTATTGTCCTGATTTTCAAATGACAGTTCGTTTAGATTATTCCATTGAGTCTTGAAAATGTTTTAAATTGCATATAGTTTCTCATTACTCTGCTCGTGCATGCCTCAGTATGTCTTTCACCGAGTCCCGGGCCGGGTATGTTATCGTGCACACTTCCACTGCATAGTTCACCGAGTCCCTCACTAGAGGACCGGTACGGTATATATATGTTATGGTGTTATGCTGTGTTATGGCGTTATGCTGTGTTATGGTGTTATGCTGTGTTATGGAGTATGCTGTGCTATGGTGTTATGCTGTGTTACGGAGTTATGCCATGTTATGGAGTTATGCTATGTTCCGGAGTATGCTGTGTTATGGCGCAAAGACAAAAGGGGTGGCGACCGTATGTTCACCGAGTCCCATAATGGGCCGGATATGATATATGATATTGACATGTATGATTTATGTTTCAAAGGCAAGTGTTTTGGTATTTTAAACATTGTACTTGTTTTCTATACTCCTTATTTCAGATATGATCCTTTTTACTATATTTCATGCTTTATATACTCAGTACATATTAAAATACTTGACCTTTCTCCATTGCTGCGTTTCATGCCCGCAGCAGTACGAGATAATGCGGTTTGGTGACCCGTCGATAGGACTTCTACTCGGTACATGTCCTGGAGAGCTCCGTTGTTCCCCTAGTCTAAACTTTTAGTACGAGATCCTACGATATATATATGTATATGTTATCCAGGGCTACGGCGGGGCCCTGTCCCGTCATATTTTGCTATTCGTACTCTTAGAGGTCTGTAGACATATATGTGGGTTGTGTATCAGTTCTGTTCAGCTGTGTCTATACTGTTAGAACCCGTATTTGGTACATTGGGACAATCCGGATTTATTATGATAAGTTAGGGTCCAAACCATTCCGGGATGCAAAGTTGAGACTTTTGACCTTCAATTTTATTTTGAGTCATAAGTTGTGCATGAATTTGTTGGCATGGAACAATTAGGAAAATTTGGGACCAAAAATGGAATAAATGAAAGTTGAAAATCATCCATTTTCCATGTTGTGGCCGTGTAAGTGTGGGGTTAGCCCACACAATTTTTGTGTCAATTTTAATTGGTCCAACACATTAATGTGGGCCAAGGACACTTGTGCACTTCATATTATAGAACAAAAGATGACTTCTAAGTCATCTTAAGTCATTCAACACTTAGCAAAAAAAAAAGGAAGTGAAGAACACCACAACAAGGCTCTCGGCCAAGAGAGCAAGAAAACCAACTTCATTTCTAGCCTTGCCAAAATTATTTCTTTGATGCAAACCCACTATTTTGAGGTCCCTAAGTAGCGTGGAAGTGTTGTTGGAGCGATCAACCCGCTAGTTTTCATCCTTGGAAACCCTAGCCTATTGTGAAGTTGGAAGAAGAAAGGTAAGATTTGATTATGTTTTGTATGTTATAAAGGTTGTATGCATGTTGTAGTATGTTAAAATGGATGAATATCATGAAATATAGAAGTTGGAATTTTGGTTGTGTGTGTGGTGTTTAGCCGTGTGAGGTGTGTGTGTTGTGTGGTATTGAAAATGAATTAATGTCTTGTTAGCATATTGTGATCATTGTAGAGTGGAGAAAGGAATGAGAATCATCTTTATATGTTAGTTGGAGGTGTTGGCCGAATGTAGGCCATTTATGTACAATGAATGAATTGATATCTCTTAATGTTTTAGTCGTCGTCGTGGTGAATTCCATGTAGGAAATGAATGTTTATTAACTCAAATTGATGTTATAATTGTTGCGGACTGATTTGGAGATTTTTGTGCATTTAATGTAAATTATATATTTATTAGAATAGCATTGTTAGAATGTGAATTGTGGATACAAATCATGATTTAAAAATGAGGAATGTGTTTAAGTGAGGCTCTCGGGTTTGGGGCTGATTCGGTGAATTGGAGAAAAATTGTTGGATTTTGGAAATGTTATATGAATTGCTTAGAATGTCTTTAAATATTGTTGGTATGGGTTCGGTTAGTATTTGAATGTATAAGCATCGATGTTGGCTTGAAGTTAAGTCGTCGAATTGGATTTATGAAAGATTGTTGAATGATGGAAAAGATAGTTATTATTGTTGTATTACCTTTCGGATTGATTATTGATGTTGCTAGGTTGGTTATTGTTGTTGTTGTTGTTGATTTTGGCCGAGTTAAATTCTCGGGGTGGCCTATTTACAGGGGAAATGCTGCCCAAATTTCTGTAGAATTAAGGGCTAAATTGGAATTAAATGCCCAAAATGTCTTTAGCTAATGTTTGGCATATTATGACTTGTTTGTAGATCTTGGGCAGCCCGAATCGTAGATTGGATCTATCTTGAGTTTGGATTATATTGGAGAGCGTTTGAGGTATGTAAAGCAACCTTTCTTTTTGGCATGCCTTAGTTAAAATAGGCTATGACACGAGCCTCGAGGAGACTCTATTCTCGCAATCCGAGCATGTGTATGAATCGCATTTGTTTCTTGGCATTCTTATGTTGATTTGACAAAACATTGATCCTTATGTTCTTGGAATTATTGATTTGTAAAGATTTCATGAAAGTTTTTGTTTTAAAGTTTATTCTTTAACGATTCTAAAACTACAAACGCCCATAACTTTCACTGCTGCAAGCTCGGATTGCTTTGAAATTTTCGTAGAAGCTTGTATGATATAGTAGGATGAGTATGTCTTCCATAGGCGGGCCCAGTTCGGGTCTACACCCGTCCGTGGGTCCCGCAACGTTCCTTTATGTAATTTTGACAACTTTTGATAGAGAATGTTGTAATTATTATTCCGATTTCAAATGTGACTATTTTACTTATCTTTTGGATTATAACAACGATTTTATGCATATGATTCCTCACGACTCCGCTCGTGCGTTCTGTTATATCTTTCGCCGGGTCCCGGGCCGGTTCTGTTGTCGTGCGCGTTTTGATTATACTCCGGTGTTATGCTGTGCTTATGGTTCACCGAGCTCCTCGCTCGAGGGCCGGGTTCCACTATATTTGGTGATATGCTGTGTATGATATGTGACGGGGATACGGAGATTTGAAACTTTCTGGTGTTATGCTGTGTTATGGCGCCATTGACGGGCGGGCGACCATATTTTGTGCCCTATGCATGATTTATATTTTGAAAATAACATTTTGATATTTTTGGAAATGCACTTTCCATATCCCTATTTCGATTGTGACTCAGATTTGTATACTACATTTTCTGCTTGCATACTCAGTACATATTTCGTATCGACCCCTTTTTTCGGGGGGGGGGGGGGCGTTTCATGCCGCAGTACAGACGCACAGTTGGTGATCCACCTGTTTAGGACACCCTCTTCTGCTATTTGGAGTGCTCCTCTCATTCCGGAGCTTATATTTTGGTATATATTTGTTCGTGCATTTGTATATATTTGTTCATGGGTACGGCGGGGCCCTGTCCCGTCATATGATTCTGTCTGTCTGTTTAGAGGTCTGTGGACATGTTTGTGGGTTGTGCCTACTTCCGTAAAGTTGTGTTTGTATATTAATTGTGTTTGGGCGATTCCATTCGCCGCGGCGGCGTTGTCGGCTTGCATATGTATATATTTTGGGCCGTTGGCCATTTGATAGCCTTGTGGCTTTTGATATATATTCGGTTGTGTTTGAGATTTGTTTGGATAGTCCGTAAACATATAAACTGCGAAATTTTTACGGAAATTATATAAATTTGAAACACGTATAAGCCATATGTTATACGATGTGTTTGATATTATATGAATGTGTTTGGGTGCCCAATTCGGGCACTAGTCACGGCTACGGGGTTGGGGTTGGGTCGTTGTCATAGTGTCCACGATCGTGTCTAGTAGAGTCTTGTTTATCGATGTGTTGTCCATCATCTATAGTGGCGGACATTTAGGATGTTGTCTTTTCTTCGATCTTAGATCGTGCGATAGAGCCGTGTTATCATGACTCTTTTCGATATGTAAGGCGACCTTGCCCATAAGGGCAAGTTGCATATGACATGCTATTGATGTGTAATACTAGGGCTCGTGCTCGGATTGAACTTGTGCCTCATTTTATGATTTGATCAATCGTGACTCTCCACCGCCACTCCCGCGGCACCGGTTGATGGTCCCCCGGGCGGATGATATATATATGACAATGTTACGAGCTTTGGAGTTCCTGATTTTCTACTTTGTGGGCCACCAAAGTTCTTCGGGTCAAAGTTGTCACACCCTAACATTATTAGGATGTGATGGGCACCCGACCCCATATTCGGAGCCGAGCGAACCCGCTAACTCTTATTACACACATGAACTTATGAATCAGCTAGAAAGGAATATATAAAAAAAAATTTCCATGAGTAAAATCTGACATCATATGAGACTCGTAACACGAAACATAATAACATATCGGCTGCTGGAGCCGCTCACAGACTGACAACCCAATACCCACGACTCTGTCTGCAAAGTCTCTAACTCCGAACAAATCATCATGGCACATATACTCTGACTCGGCAGCACTCCAGGACAAGTGGAGCCTACCAACTCCGCTGGGCATCTTCTATGCTAGCTTCGGCCCTTCGTCCGGGTACACCGCGGCATGAGACGCGGCCCCCCGAAGAAGAGGGGTCAGTACGAGCTATGTACTGAGTATGTAAGGCAGGAGTAGCAACATAGTAAGAGATATAAGCATGAATAATAACAGGATATCATATCGTGAGGTAAAGGAATAACCTGTACATATGAACAATAACTGCATGGAAACATAGAACATATCATCGGATAACAGAGTAACCTGTACATGTGAATGCCTCTGGAGGCGGATACCATGCATGCTTATCTTTTCCTTGAAAAACATTTCTTTTCATATATACCCGAAAAAGAGCATGTAGTATTGCCCACGTTGCCCGATCCATTTAACCATAATATATATATATGTCCCGCGTCCGGGATGATATCAAGTCAAATACGGCTACATGTAAACATGTATAACCCATTCCCCCTATACATGTATCCCATCCCCCCCCATCTTCCCTATAGACATATATATACATATATCATAGGCATGCATGAGAGCCCAAAGAAAAGCTATGACCCGTCGGAGTGACGTAAGGTCGAAACCTCCGATCGCAATATGGAATAATCATGGGCGCTTTGTCTCACCTTGAAGGAACAATTTATATAAGGCGAGACTATCAATGAAGAATAACTTAAAAGAAAAACATAGAACATATCATAAGGCATCATTTTATATCTTTAAAACCTTTGAAATAATCATTATCCAAAAATCTCAACATTTCATATCGTCATATCGTGTCATGTCCTTGATGTCGTGTCATATACATTTTCTCATATCTGGCATCATCATTATCATCATAGAACCATAGTCGTCGTTTTAGTCATTAAGACTTTCAAAAAGAATTGTAAAACTTGGATTTGGAGAAGAATAAATACTTTGGAAAACATTTAGGAACTTTTATGAAGGAAAATCATGCCTTGGGGTCAATGGTTTAGTTAGAACAGCTATTGTTTGGTAGTCGGAATGATAACCAAGAACTTCCATTAACTATAGTACGGAAATAAGCCTAATGGGACATTAGGAGGGAATTTGGGAATAGTGGGCCCACCTCGGTCAAATGAGGCGGCGTACACGATTTACGTATAATACATTTGATGACATTACTTATGAGATTTTTAGGGTAGTCAAATCTTATTCATGCAAGTGCTAGGTGTTTAGACAATTCTTTTAACTATTCATGAGCATTTACTTCAATCTTACTGAATGAATAGTAGTTAATTTCAAACTCGGATTTCTAGAATTAGAGTGGTCCCCGAGGCACGTATTCAAGCCTATTACGTCTAAGACATGCCAAAGAAGGAAAGTGAAGCCTTACATACCTTTTTCCGCTTCTTACGCTCCTCCAAATTCAAGCTCCAACTTCTCCAAAATCTACATTAGGTCACATTTACCAAACGTCAATTAGAGCATTTAGAAGTTGAATCTTAAGGTAGCACTTGTCTACCGAAATTTCGGCAGCATCTCCCTTGTAAATCAAACAACCCCGAGAATTCAACTCGGCCAAATCACAACAACCAAACCAACAATCATAATAACAATATCGATAGATAATTCAAGATGTCCAAACCAACATCCAATCTTACCCGAAACCTTCTAATTTCAACAAGAACAATAACGACTTAATTCTTTCTTTCAAATTCATAAACTATATCAACAATTCCATACGTTAACAACATCATTTTTCATCGAAACAAGAAGCCATATTGAAATCACATTACCTTCCAAAATCAACCCACAAGCAACTACAACTTCAACTTGAGTTATTAAACCTTCATTTTCATCACCTAATCCACAATAAACAACAACCAAATATTACATAAAATTAGTTTAACATGGCAGCCCCAAACCAGCCCATACACGGCCAACCTCCACACATACAATTTCATGAGTTTCATTCATTTTCTACACTCTACAACAACACACAAACATGCTAAATGCATTTAATCCATCATTCCGACACACCACTACATGCACACGGCTATATTACAACATCCACATATTCATGACTTCCATCATTTCCACACTTCACAACACTCACAAACCATCCATAATATATGAAAATAAGAATGAAATCTTACCTCCTCCTCTCCACTTCTTCACTTCGGCTAGGACTAGTTTGTATATGGCAAGACAAATGATCTACTTCTTCCAACAACTCCTCCACATGATAGAGGACCTTCCAATTAGTAGAGAACCAAGGAGAAAATATTTTTCCAAGACCAAAACCAAGGGGCCATACTCGGTTTGGCCAGCCCTTGGCCGTTCTTCTCTCTCTTTCTTTCTTCAATTTTCTTGATTTCTCTAGAACTTGAAATGATGAAAACTTGCCTTCTTTAATCATCCCTCTATATATATATATATATATATCTATATATATATATATATATATATATATATATATATATATATATATAATGTAAGCACATGGCCAAGCACATGGCCGGCCATGTGCTCTCACTTTCTCTCTTCTTTTTATTTCTTTTCCCTCCAAATTTCTAGAATTTTCTCAATTAATAAAGGATGACTAATGACCCTATTTTGTCATCCCTCATATATATACTTCCAACAATTAAAATGAACACTTGTCCCATTGCATGGCTTGCAATAATTGACCAAGATATAAGGGGGGCCCACAACCAAATTGACCTTTCCAAAAATTCATGAACTAATAGAAACTTCTAAATTCCACATTCGCCCTCAATATTCCATGCCCATTATATTATAAGCGTCTTGCGCATTCAAACAAAACCAGAAAATGTAACCTCGTCCTTAACTCCCCACCATTAACTCGAAATATTCAAATGTACAAAACGCGAGGTATAACATCCTTCCCCCCTTTAGAACATTCGTCCTCGAATGTTCAACTAGTCGTACGGAGTCTCATAAGCACCTTGGGGGAGCTCCCTTTTCAAAGCTATTTCCATCCTTCATATTAGCTCTTAAGCTATCCAATACCGTTCTCTTTGTCATACTCTTTCTCTTCATATACGTCCATTTGCTTTCGCATTATTCAAAGCCCTTTCACGTGCAAACTTTTCACATTACCTTAAACATTATCCAGACTTCTATCCACTTAGTGTCGGTTTTCCCGATCTTACAAATTCACTTCAGTGAGGGGTCCCATTTGTAGCTCAAGCGTTCATATCAATTACACTACCGTATCAACTGTCTCTGTCCCATCCTTACATTTCTCTCACCTGCTTCCCCCCTTTTTGGGGTGTACCTATACCATTATCCATTTATACTTCGTCTCATATCCTCATTCCCAATCTCAACCTATAGTAGAATAATAACAGCTTACTTTGCAACACTTGTACCATTTACTCTTGCTGTCACTCGAACTTCGGTACCCTTACTCAATTAATACCTTCTGTACCGTAACTTCGGTTGCTGGGATTCACATGTCCACTGATACAATCATATTCGGGATATCTTACACCTTCATATATACATATATATAATTACTATCAACTAGTCCCCAAAATACGTCCAAACGCTGTTCAAGCCTATCCTAATTCCCAGGAGTGTGATGCACTTTCTGTCTCTTCACCAAGCAAGTTTGCCTCGTCCTACGCGTCTTCTTATGGTCTCCAACCATCCCATATGCTCTAGTTTCCCTTAGGCTACCCTAACTTCTCATTTGTCTCTTAAGTCTAAATATATCGAATTTCTCGCATACTTCCTAGGGGGTCACCCATCGTAAAATTGCTTCCACCTGAGCACGCTTAACCTCGAAACTTTGGTGAAATCCGGTGCCTTAATGCTGACATCATCGCGTCCACTCCCTCGTATGGCCTTTATAACATGTTCTGGAGCAAGTCGAAGCCTTACAGGTTCTGAAGTATTTTCATAACACGTCCTTTCCTTTATAATTACCGTTTTGCCCTTTTTGATTTGCGATGTTCATCTTCCGCCTATGTGTATGGCTACCTTCTGTCATGGACTTCCAGATTTCCGATGGTAGCGATCCCACCTTCATTGCCACGCCCAAATCCATAACCCTTCTTGAAACGTCGTATCTCGCTTGTTACCTGTTTATCATATTTCCTTTCCGCGCTTCTTCCTCTTAGACGTACCCATTCTGGCAGAACCTCCTTTATCATTCCTACTTATTCAAATCTATACATGGCAAATATCAACAATACTGCACAGAACATACGGCTACATGGCATATTCCAGCCGTCCAGGATTTCCAGTTCCGAGTACAGAACAATTATCCAGACTCACCTCTGTGACTTGCCATTTTCCGTCGCATATCTGGCCTATATAGGAAAGTCTTATTTCTTATGACTTGGCTCTATCGCACGATCAAGACGTAAAGAAAGTCAACAATTCCTAAATGCCCCGCAGCCTCCTGTTTATAAATGTGGCCGGCTTCACACCCATAAATAGGACTCTACCGGACATGACTTTGCAGACAAACCTTGGACCGACCTGCTCTGATACCACTTTGTCACACCCTAACCTTATTAGGATGTGACGGGCACCCGACCCCATATTCGGAGTCGAGCGAACCCGCTAACTCTTATTACACACATGAACTTATGAATCAGCTAGAAAGGAATATATAAATTTTTTTTTCCATGAGTAAAATCTGACATCATATGAGACTCGTAACACGAAACATAATAACATATCGGCTGCTGGAGCCGCTTACACATGACAACCCAATACCCACGACTCTGTCTGCAAAGTCTCTAACTCCGAACAAATCATCATGGCACATATACTCTGACTCGGCAGCACTCCAGGACAAGTGGAGCCTACCAACTCCGCTGGGCATCTTCTATGCTAGCTTCAGCTCATCTGGGTACACCTGCGCGGCATGAAACGCAGCCCCCGAAGAAGAGGGGTCGTACGAGCTATGTACTGAGTATGTAAGGCGGAGTAGCAACATAGTAAGAGATATAAGCATGAATAATAACGGATATCATATCGTGAGGTAAAGGAATAACCCGTACATATGAACAATATCGCATGGAAACATAGAACATATCATCGGATAACGAGTAACTCCGTACATATGAATGCCCCCGAGGGCGGATACCATGCATGCTTATCTTTTCCTTGAAAAACATTTCTTTTCATATATATCATGGCGCCGAGCATGTAGTATTGCCCACATTGCGCCGAAATACTCCATTTAACCATAATATATATATATGTCCCGCGTCCGGATGATAAGCAAGTCAAATACGGCTACATGTACCGTGTATAACCTTCCTATTTCCCCCATGCTCCATCTTCCCATATACATATATATACATATATCATAGCATAGCATGCATGAGAGCCCAAAGAAAAGCATGACCCTATGGAGTGACGTAAGGTCGATACCTCCGATCGCAATATGGAATAACCATGGGCGCTTTGTCTCACCTTGAAGGAACAATTTATATAAGGCGAGACTATCAATGAAGAATAACTTTAAGATGAAAAAAAAACATAGAATCATATCATCATCGCATTTACAAAACCTTTTAAAATAATCATTATCCAAAAATAGCTTAACATTTCATATCGTCATATTCGTGTATGTCATATCCTTGACGTCGTATATATTTTCTCATATCCGACATCATCATTGTCATCATAGAATCATAGTCATTGTTTTAGTCATAAAACTTTCAAAAAGAATTGTAAAACTTGGATTTGGAGAAGAATAAATACTTTGGAAAACATTTAGGAACTTTTATGAAGAAAATCATGCCTTGGAATCGAGGGATTAGTTAAAACAACTATTATTTGGTAGTCGGAATGATAACCAAGAACTTCCATTAACTATAATACGGAAATAAGCCAAATGGGACAATAGGAGGAAATTAGGGAATAGTGGGCCCACCTCGGTCAAATGAGGCGGCGTACACAATTTACGTATAATACATTTCATGACATTACTTATGAGAGTTTTAGGGTAGTCGGATCTTATTCATGCAAGTTCTAGGTGTTTAGACAATTCTTTTAACTATTCATGAGCATTTACTTCAATCTTACTGAATGAATAGTAGTTAATTTCAAACTCGGATTTCTAGAATTAGAGTGGTCCCCGAGACACGTATTCAAGCCTATTACATCTAAGACATGCCAAAGAAGGAAAGTGAAGCCTTACATACCTTTTTCCGCTTTTTACGCTCCTCCAAATTCAAGCTCCAACTTCTCCAAAATCTACATTAGGTCACATTTACCAAACGTCAATTAGAGCATTTAGAAGTTGAATCTTAAGGTAGCACTTGTCTACCGAAATTTCGGCAAAGATTTCCCTTGTAAATCCAACAACCCCGAGAATTCAACTCGGCCAAATCACAACAACCAAACCAACAATCATAATAACAATATCGATAGATAATTCAAGATGTCCAAACCAACATCCAATCTTACCCGAAACCTTCCAATTTCAACAAGAACAATAACGACTTAATTCTTTCTTTCAAATTCATAAACTATATCAACAATTCCATACGTTAACAACATCATTTTTCATCGAAACAAGAAGCCATATTGAAATCACATTACCTTCCAAAATCCACCCACAAGCAACTACAACTTCAACTTGAATTATTAAACCTTCATTTTCATCACCTAATCCACAATAAACAACAACCAAATATTACATAAAATTAGTTTAACATGGCAGCCCCAAACCAGCCCATACACGGCCAACCTCTACACATACAATTTCATGAGTTTCATTCATTTTCTACACTCTACAACAACACACAAACATGCTAAATGCACTTAATCCATCATTCCGACACACCACTACATGCACACGGCTATATTACAACATCCACATATTCATGACTTCCATCATTTCCACACTTCACAACACTCACAAACCATCCATAATATATGAAAATAAGAATGAAATCTTACCTCCTCCTCTCCACTTCTTCACTTCGGCTAGCTTGTATATGGCAAGACAAATGATCTACTTCTTCCAACAACTCCTCCACATGATAGAGGACCTTCCAATTAGTAGAGAACCAAGGAGAAAATATTTTCCAAGACCAAAATCTAGGGGCCATACTTCGGCCAAGCCTTGGCCATTCCTCTCTCTCTCTTTCTTCAATTTTCTTGATTTCTCTAGAACTTGAAATGATGAAAACTTGCCTTCTTTAATCATCCCTCTATATATATATATATATATATATATATATATATATATTAATGTGGCACATGGCCAAGCACATGGCCGTCCATGTGCTCTCACTTTCTCTCAAATTGTCTTTTTTCTTTCTTTCCCTCCAAATTTCTAGAATTTTCTCAATTAATAAAGGATGATAATGACCACTATTTTGTCATCCCTCTATATATATTTCCAACAATTAAAATGAACACTTGTCCCATTGCAATGGCTTTGGCAATAATTGACCAAGATATCTTCCCACAACCACATTGGCCTTTCCAAAAATTCATTAGAAACTTCTAAATTCCACATTCGCCTCAATATTCCATGCCCATTATATTATAAGCGCTTGCGCATTCAAACAAAACCAAAAAATGTAACCTCGTCCTTAACTCCAAATGTACCACCATTAACTCGAAATATTCAACGGTCACAAATATATCATACAAAAGAAATCTGGCATCGACTTAGATTTATGGTCCACTTTTATGGACCGTAAAAATTGTACAGTCCGTATAATTGGACCGTAAAATCCAATCAGTGACTCACCCTTTTTGGAACCAATTTACGGTGGGGCTCAGCAAGATATACGGTCCGTAAAAATTATACGGTCCGTATATCCAACCGTAAAACACAGCTTTTTCCCTAAAACATTTTCTCGTCAATTTCTTCAACCTTTAATCCTCTCAATCACATACTAAGCATAGACTTAAACCCTCATATGCTTAAGATGAGCATATCTAATTCCCCATATCCTCGTAAATAACTCTGCTTTCGAAACTATGGCAACCATCTCATGAAGAACCTTGAGGTATGAAAATACGGAGTGTAACAGATTAGTTTGCGCAATACGATATAAAATCAATCAGAATAAACAGATAGGTATAGTCGTACACCTTTTTAAATCCTACCCATACTTAACAGTTCTGACATAAACATTCTCATATCCCATTACGCAACACCAGGAAGTAAAGACCAATAGACAACAACAGTTACATTTAAGACAGACTCCTGGACCAGCTAAACCACAGCAATTTATAAAGGACAGACCCCAACCTCTATATCAACTGACACGAAGTGGGACCACTAATTCTTGCCCTTTTCCTCCTTAATTTAACAGACTCGTAATTTGACAAATAGACACAACAACACGACAGCCCACATCAGATCTTAGGTAATAATCATTTATCAACTGCAAGTAAAACTAAGTGAAAACAATACAACCAATGACGGTATCTCAACCGTACTCCCCGACCTAACACATGCTAAATGGAACCACTGTGACACCACCTTCCCTCATGAGTCAACGAAGCCATGAAGTTACACGTAAAAACAGCCGCTCAATGATAAGGAAAAATCAAGTATGAAATCACCAGAATGAGTCACGATTCAATGTAATGCAACCAAGATGAGTATCAACTCTATCACATGAATGGAAGTAAGTAAAATGTAATGCAACCCGAGTTAGTATCGCATCCGTACACACATGCTAGCTGGTATTGTTTTCCTAAATAGCCATGACTTGCAGGGGACCCATGGTGCTCATATACCACTCGCTCGGAACTGACCTCGGATCGCGAGCCCTTAACTAGGACACATCCCCACTCTCTATAAAATGTGCCTTTTCATATGCATATATTCTGTTTCTCCCCACAATGTGTATCTCTAATATTTCCAATTCATCGGCAAATATGAAACATGATTAGTCAATAATATCAATATCAAGATCACAAGGCATCATGCCACAAGTCATTATAAGACCCAAATAACTCTGCTCATTAATCACACAACTATGAAATCCGCTAAATCATGACATTCAACCCGCCCAATATTATAATAAGTTCTATAATGATCAGCTCAGTAAGTATGTGAATCCCCACCTTCTAACTTAATCGCTCTAAGAACATAAACACCACCATATCCCTTCAAGCATAACAACTATTCGCCTTAGTTCAACTACTCACTCAATGGAGACAAACCCACATAATTCAACAATGAATACCAATCTGTCTAAGGTCCAACCGAACTCCGTGTCTGAAGACCTAATCATGCTTTCTCTTGTCAATTCTATAACATATATATGACTCACTAATCAAAGTCTAACTCAAGTAAACCATAACCTACCTCGAGGCCAAGCAGGTGCCATGAAAAATCATCGAGTCTTCATCCCTTGCTTTCAAATTCGGAGACCACGACGGAAAAGTCTAGGAGTAGCACAAATTTTAATAACAAGAGTCAAAATAAATCATGTGCTGAAATCTTGATTCTCTAGTTGACTATCCCTGTCTTTATATTCCCAATTCAAGAGCTCCATGTTTTTTTATCATCATGAGGTCAAACATGATGGTGAGGAATTAACTTGTAGGGATGGTGGGGTACTTGTAGAAGAGCTACAGTGAAATTGGTACTGCTGCAGCGAAGGGGTGTCGCCGAGGCAGAATCAAAATACTACCCACTTCACACCTGGGTTGATTTTCCTTTTTCCCTTGTTTTCCCTTTTCCTTGGTATGTCCTACATATAATTTGCAGATCGACTGTGATACAACAATAACTAATATGGTTTCGTTGCGTAGGTAATTACTCTCCTCCGGACAAATAGCCCAGAATGAGGGAGCTCCCACTTATTACAAATTTCCCAGTCCCCAAAGTAAAATGCGCTATATGGAGCACCAGAGCAAAGTGTTGTTAGCCGAATGGGGCTTTGTTATGGACGAGGTGGATGATTATGCCCCAGATTTTTACAACCACCTACAAGCCATGGGGTGGAACAAATTGATGGAGGACCCCAGTAAATGCAATGCTAATTGGGTTCGAGAGTTTTACACTATGCTCTCTATGGTAGATTGGTCCTCTCCGAATCCGGAGATCTTGATTTTGTGTGTCAGAGTGAAAATTGGGGTCGAGGTGATTAATGCAATCTATGAGCTGGACAACATCTCAAACAATGAGATGATTGCCAAGGACCACGATAGTAATAGTCCTTGGTTGGTATCTATGCTGGTTCCGGAGAACAAGAGGTGTAAGGTCACTGGGGTTAATGGCCGGACCGGGATTAAAAGTAGCTACTTTTCGACTGATGCTCGTAGGTGACTGAACCTTGTGTCTCACTGAATCTGCCCCTCGAGCAACACAACTGACGTTACCTACCCCCGGGTGTTTGTGGTGGCTTGTGTGACGGATGGGATGCCGGTGAATGTGGGGAGGGAGTTGATCCAGGAGTGGAAGGCTTTTCTGGCCAAGCCGGGTCCGAGTTTGATGTTCCCTTCCCTTATTACTCTGTTGTGTAGGTGTGCCCAGGTGCCTAGGGAGCCCACTGATAACATGGTCAACTCAAATGTCGACTTTGATCCACTGAGGGTGAAGGGGTCGAGAAGCCGAAGCAAGAAGAGAAAGATTGACTCTGATGATGACAGCAGTGGTGATCTGGAGGAGGATAGGGATGGGGCTGGCCCTTCACAGCCTCCGGCTCAGGGACCTTTCGAGTAGATTTAGATAGAAATGGTGGTCATGAAGAGTGTGATATTGGGTTTATCCCGGCCCTCCATGGAGGCTGGTTCGTCTAGTGCTGTTGCTGGGTGAAGTGGCTTCACTCAGGATAAGGTGAAGAAGTACCTGGATGCTCAGACAAAGATACAGGAGTCGGTAGACACTTTGCAGAGCGTCTATATTTCTATGGCTAGGACCCAGGGAAACCTCTGGGAGGACCTCGATAAGGAGAAACAAAAGAGGCGGTCCAGGGACAAGCTATTTTCCCAAATGTGGAAGGGCATCAAGAGACTTTTAAAGGGTTTGGACCCCAAGTCGAAGCTTCCCAAAGTGACCAGGAATGACATCCAGCAGTTCTCCTTCTTGAGTCGATCCGGGCTCGACGGTGGACTCTTCCGAGCGGCTCGAAAATAGCGGTCGGGGTGACGAGTCGGGGCAAGGTGGTGGCCTAGGTGTCTCTTCCCCCCTCCTCCCCCTTCCCTTCTTTTAGGCATGGTTTTCATTACCCATGTAGTGCCTTTATTTCAGACAATGGTTTATTTGTTTTGGGTTGTTTTTGTTGGATATTTTTTTAACAATTTCCTTTGTTTTTCCGTTCTTGTTTTTGGATATTTGTGATTTGGCACTTAAAGACTTTTGCCCTTGTTGGGCTAGGTGCTTTTTATGAAGTTGTGGCTGTGGAATTTTGGTTTTCTTTGGGTTTTATATGAATTGCACAAGTTCAGAAATTGTGAAACAGGGGATCTGGTTACTGGAAAATATTGACCGCTGCAGCGGTGGGTTTTCTGCTATAGCGAATTCGTTATGGTGAAACAGGCTTCGCAACGGCGAGGATTTTGGAAATGTAAAGGTCCGCTGTATCATACTAAGTTCTGCTATGGTGAACCTGCTATGGCGGTGTGTTCACCGCTGCGGCGAAGGGTTTGAGTCAGTGGGCGTTTTTCTACTGCCCAACAGGATTGTACAACTCAAGGAACTCATCGTATAAAACGTCACATACCCACATAATTCACATATCATCAATAGGACGGCACCGCTAGATACCAATTGGAATCGACCAGATACCAATTGGGCTCGCCGAGATACTAATTGGATTCAACTTAGAGATGAAACTGACTGAGTTAGCACAATGGGAAAGAAAGAAATGAAGTTTCCTAGATGCCCCATAGCCTCTCATAGATGGGTACAGACGTCATCGTACCATTCCACGAAACTCTACCAGACATTGATCTGGTACGCGTGAGACCGGTGACCTAGGGCTCTGATACCAACTGTCACGACCCAAATTATGGATCGTGCAGGCACCTACCTGATTACCTCCTAGTGGGCGAACCCTCACCAACAACCCATCATTTAAACTTATTTTTCTGTTAAATAACTGAGAATCATAAACATTAAGTGAGAAACATACGGGACACTCTTTATAAAATTAGAGCTTACAATTTCCCGGGACCTAGTCTAGACGTATACAAGAGCTTCTACAATACAGAGGAATAAACTTAAAATAAAACGACACAATTTCTGCCTTGGAACGAGATGCACAGAAGTTGTTGGAAGATGTCCGCCACTTCGATCTATGAAACCTTCAACAATAACCTGAAAACACATCTACACCCATAAAGGATGTAACAGAGCAAAGATGTCACAGACACACACGTGGGTAAAGCATCATGAGGGCCGACTAAGATTAGTTCATGCAATACGATATAAAATCAATCGAATAAACGATGATAGTACATACGTACATACTTTTTAAATCCTACCCATACTTAATAGTTCTGACATAAACATACTCATATCCCATTACCATGTCAATGCAACACTAGGAAGTAAGGACCAATAGACAACAACATTTACATTGAAGACAGACTCCTGGACCAGCTAAACCACAATAATTTATAAAAGACAGAACCCAACCTCCATATCAATAGACACTAAGTAGGACCACTAATTCTTACCCTTTTCCTCCTTAATTTAACAGACTTGTAATTTGAAAAATAGACATAACAACATGACAGCCCACATCTGACATTAGCTGATAATCATTTATCAACTGCAAGTAAAACTAAGTGAAAACAATACAACCAACGACAGTATCTCAACCGTACTCCCGACCTGATTCACGCTAAATGGAATCACTCTGACACCACCTTCCCTCATGAGTCAACGGAGCCATGAACTTACACGTAAACATAACCGCTCAACAATAAGGACAAATCAAGTATGAAATCACCAGAATGAGTCACGATTCAATGTAATGCAACCAAGACGAGTATCACCTCTATCACACGAATGGAAGTAAGTAAAATGTAATGCAACACGAGTTAGTATCGCATCCGTACACACATGTTAGATGGTATTATTTGCCCAAATAGCCATGACCTGCATGGGACCCATGGTGTCCACGTACCACTCACTCCGAAACTGATCTCATATCACGAGCCCTTAACTAGGCCACATCCTCACCCCCTGTCAAATGTGCCTTATCGTTTGTATGTATTTTGTTTCTCGCCACAATGTGTATCTCACGTATTTCTAGTTCATCGGCAAATATGAAACATGATCAGTCAACAATATCAATATCAAGATCACAAGGCATCATGCCAAAAGTCATAACAAGACCCAAATAACTCTGCTCGTTAATCACACAAATATGAAATTCGCTAAATCACAACATGAATACTCTAATGAAGACACATGAAATTACCACACAAGTCAACCCGCCCAATAGTACAACAAGCTCCATAATGATCATCTCAGTACGTATGCAAACCCTTACCTTCTAACTTTATCTCTCTAAGAACATAAACACCACCATATCCCCTCATGCATAACTATTCACCTTGGTTCAACTACTCACTCAATGTCGACAAACCCAAGTAATTCAACAATGAATACTAATCTATCTAAGGTCCAACCGAAAACCGTGTCTGAAGACCTAATCATGCTTTCTCCCGTCAATTCTATAACATATATACGACTCACTAATCAAAGTCTAACTCAAGTAAATTATAACCTACCTCGAGGCCGAGCAGGTGCCACGAATAATCACAGAGTCTTCATCCCCTGCTTTCAAATTCGGAGACCACGCCGGAGAAATCTAGGAATAGCACGAATTTCAATAACAAGAGTCAAAATAAATCATGTGCAGAAATCTAGATTCTATAGTTGATTATCTCTGCCTTTATATTCCCAATTCAAGAGCCGCATGTTTGTTATCATCATGAGATCAAACCTAACAGTGAGGAATTAACTGGTAGGAAAGATTAAAAAAAGAAGGGAAGGGTTAGAAAGGTTACCTTACTCAAGTCTCTATACGTTCTGCCTCGAATTCTCCCAAGTGACATCTTAGAGGAAGGTTTGGTGAAAAAGTGGGATTAAATCACGAAATAAGGTCTTTAAGTTGGGTCCGGTTTCACGTCGACAACTGCAGCGGTCCTCCAGCCGCTGGGGTGGACTCACTACAGCGGTTCTTTGACTGCTGCGGCGAAGCGGTCATATTCGGGCCCACAATGTTTTAACTACTACCAAATTGTTCACGATTAAAATTACACGTAAAACTTCACTGTGGGCTAATTTTATAACAAGAAACTTGGTTTTCATACACGGGATGCGGAAGGTCCAATAACGACCAGGTGAGTCGTTACACAAAACCTTTCGAAACTCCTAAATTTCTCTAGGTATTTTTTTTTGTCTCAGTCTTTTTGCTCGCTGTTTTTTTGTATGTTTTTTGTGTTTTTTTTTACTGTTTCTATGCAATTTTTTTGTACTGTGCATTGTGTATGTTTATAAAGGTGTGTGGGGTGATTAGGAAGGATAAGTCTTTTGTTGAGAGTTTGTAGGGGTAAGGGGTTTAAGGGGGTTTGAAGGGGATGGGGTTGGGGTTTTAAAAAGGTTGGGTTTGGGATTTGGTGTGTCCCGTGTAATGGGAAGGGGGAATGGAATGAAGCGTGAACTTGGGGAAATTTTGGGTTTTGGATGTTTGGGTTTA
>NW_026714858.1:0-21410 GCF_029784015.1 Lycium ferocissimum | reverse complement strand
TTCTTGGTTTTGCTTGTTTTTCTCCTTCTTTTCTTGGTCTTGAATCTTCTATGAATTAAAATGAATTATTGGCCTTTTATAAATTCATCACATGGATGAATTTTGTTGGGCTTGGGTCCTTTTATGGACCATGGCCGAATGGCTCTTATTGGGCCTCATCTTCTCCCTTTTGTTTTCCATGGGCCTAATTCGGTTGGCCCCGAATTGGCCTAGTCCACTGACCTTTCGATCTTAAAACGTCCATATCTCCTTGTACCGATGTCACCTAGAAACCCATGACCTATGGTTGGAAAGCTAATTCAATTATCTACAACTTTTATTTCCTGGCATTTTTCCAAATTCCAAACTTATAATACCGTTTTTGCCCCTCGAAGTCAGACCACCCGAAAACATTTTCTTAAAATATTCGTTTGGAGGGCTTCCACTTTGATTTGGCCCCAGGGTCCTTCATGAGTTGTGTTAAACTTCACGTATGTGATTCATATAACTTGTCACATGTCCGGAAAAAAAATCTCGATGTGCGGGCCCTATCTCAACTTACAAATAATCCAGCGTACAAAAGTACAGGATACGATACTATCAACGATAGTTTAAATTACGTAGCTACAACATGATTGTCAATTTTGAGGAAGCACATGTCACGCTCATACTCTGAAAATGCAGGGTATAACAACCTTGAAGGAATTAGCATAAGGTGAGTGTATATAATAACAATATCAAGGGATTGTAAATGGCATCATTTGATTTATAGGAACATCATATCATGGACTCTAGAATCTTTAGACTTAGGCTCATCATTATCATTATCGTACTCATAGTGTATCTCTTATCTCATATGGCTATTCATGAACAAGAACTCTTAGTTTTCTTAAAGATAGGAGATTCATGGAGAAGGGGGAAATTCATGCCATAAGATTCATGCCTTAGAAAGAAAGGACTAGCCTCACATACCTTTCTCGTTTAACTATTCTATTGCTTGCTCGTTCTCCTTCAACGTTCACGTCTTTACCTTCAAGAGAGTTCGTATCGACATTAGCTAAACGATAATAAGAACGTGCTTACTAAAGCTAGAGAAAATTGGACAGCATTTCCTTTGTTTATGCGACTTCCTCCATATTCCATATCAACTCCCAAACATTCATAACAACAATCACAAGATCATAAACAACAATCATCATTCATTTGCATTATCCACATTTAGCAATTTCACTTCAATTCCTCCATAATCATGACCATAGTTCACTATCGCGTTCTTTCACATACAATGCTTATTCCATGTTCTAAATGTCATTCATAATCTACTTACAATCACAACATATCCATATTCATGATTCATTCCAACTACTACTCAACAATGACACTATTGTCACATTTATTGCCCATTTCCTATTTCCTTCTATAATCCAAGTGTTTCAACTTTTCAATACTTTAAACAACATGAAAAGATCATGAAACTTACCTTAGATAATGGTAAAATAAGCCTTGAGTGGCAATACTCTTCTTGCACCAAAACCCTAGTTCACTTCTCTTGGAATTTCTTGGTTTAGATGACTTTAATGTGCTTCACACTCTTGATTTTTGTTGGTTTGATGAAGTTGATCATCAATTTCCTTTGGTTTCTTATGGATGAGAAGTGGAGAAGGTTCTAGATAATTCTTGAGTTGTGGAGTGGAAATGAAATGAATTAAAATGAACTTGGGTCCCTTATATCAACGTTTAAGTTCTGTCCCGACGAGAACATACGGACCAACATACGGTCCGTATAGTTTATACTGACCGTATGTCTGGACTGTATGTTTGGTCCAATGAAGACCCCTATTCGGGGCAGAACATACGACTGGACATACGGTCCGTATGTTTTATACGGCCAGTATGTCTGGCCGTATAATGCCCAGCTATCCGAAACTTGTTCTCGCCGACTCGTTTGATCTCCGATCCTTATGGAACCTTTTTAACACTTGTTTAACACCCCAATACCAATCTAAGGGACGTTATAACTCTTTCCCAAATTCTTGTTCGACACACAACATATGACTTGCTTTCCTTAAGAACTTTCTTTCCTTACCTTAAATGTCTTTGAAATCTCGCTTCGGGTCATCAATTGCTATTTCTTACTTATCAAAACATCATATACATCATGCCCTTCGTTGGCCTATTCACTATACGCTACCGTAAAATTCCCAAGGTGTAACATGTTTCCCGCGGACTTGCCAGGTATGCCACATGATCGTGACATTGACTTCCCGATTGATTTAGACCTAGGGACTCGTCCTATCTCTAGTCCACCCTATAGGATGGCGCTAATAGAGTTAAGGGAATTGAAAGAGCAGTTGCAAAATCTCTTGAGTAAGGGGTTATTCGCTCGAGTGCCTCTCCTTGGGGTGCTCCCGTGTTGTTTGTAAAAAAAAAAATAAAGTACGGGTCTATATATGTCACACGCCGACCTTACTAGGGTGTGATGGGCACCCGACCCTCCTCAGAGTCAAGCGAACCCTTAAACGTTCGCGTTACTAAAACCTGTCATTTCGAAAAATTTTAAGAAACATGAAACTTTTCAAAATAGAGATCACTGTCTTTATACAGATTATGAAAACTTGCAGTCAATCACATAACTTTTACCATCTGACAATATCTGAAAATACACACCCTTTTAACATCTATAACCGATTCGGGTTCCTCGACACCCAATCCACGGACACCTTTCGCAAAGTCTCTAGGATATACAATTACCATGACATAAGTACTTGACTCGGCAACACTCCGAACCGAAATGGAGCTCGCCAATCCCGCGGGAACAACTTCTAGCAAAGTCTTCTCTTCATGCGGGTGTACCGCGTGGCATGAAACGCGGCCCCCGAAGAAGGAGGGGTCGATGCGGAACAGTGCGAGTATGTAAAGTGATAACAAATAATAACCATAGCTTAATTTAGAAGAGAAGAAACCACAATCAAGCTCATTACTGCCCTCACCCTCGGAGGAAACATAAATATACACATGGGTCTTAGAACAATCCTTAAGTAAATAATGCGAGTGAACACACGTTCTTCAAGCATACACGATATAAATACAGAATACACCAGTTCTAGAATGCACAATCTAAATATAGTATCACAACAGTCCCTTCGGACAGCCGCTTCCGGCCTAATAATAATAATAATAATAATAATAGTAATAATAATGACAACAACAATGATAATAATGATAATAATCCCCTTCGGGTGCGCCGGTCCCGACATACGTCTATCCTGGCCCCTTCGGGCATCCGGTCCCGAAATAAAATGATGGCCCCTTCGGGCATGCCGGTCCAACATACGTCTATCCCGGCCCCTTCGGACATGCGGCCCCGACATAATATTCCTAGCCCGCCGGGCATGCCACTCGTGACATACGGCTACCCTGGCCCCTTCGGGCATGCCACTCGTGACATAATACTAATCCTAGCCCCTTCGGGCGTAATAATAGTAGTGATAGTAATGTAAACATAAGTAGCAAACGAAATAAAATAGTAAAACCTCGCACTCCCTTCGGAGTGATTTTAGAAAGTCTAAATATAATAAGATATCGCACTCCCTTCGGAGTGGTTTTGAAAAGTTTAAATAATAAAATCTCGCACCCCCTTCGGAGTGGTTTTGAAAAGTCAACTTTATATTTTCTTTAATACAAAACAAACTTCCTTAAAATCATTTATAAACCGCAAACACGTTTCAAGTAAATGCGGGTTAGCATAAAAAGGTTAACAACCGTATGCACATGCAAAGTGGTGAGAAATTAAATGCTTTTCAAGTATCGTTATGGACATCATTCATTATAAAACATCTACGACCATTTCCAAGCAATTCGAGACCGTTTATGGAAGTTAGGGACATTGTGGGCCCACCTTGGGCCAAGCCGAAGTGGCATACACAAATTACGAACATTAGGCCTTGTGAAGTCGTCTACGAAAGTTTCAAGGCAATCAGGTTCCAATTGTGAAAGTTACAGATGTTTAGGCCATTTTTCCAACTACTTAGAGCATGTATAATTCAATTCTACTGAATGAAAAAGGGCAACTTTAGATGCAGATTCCTAAGAGTAGAGTCATCCTCGGGGTTCGTATTCAAACCTATCACACCTAAGACATGCCAAAAGAAAGAAGGGTAAGGCTTTACATACCTTTTCCGTCTCTTACGCTTCTCCAAATCCAAGTTCAAAACTCTCCAAAATCTATAAATGGTCACATTTACCAAACATTGATTAGAGCCTTTAGAAATTCAATCTTGAATTAACATTTATCTACAAAAATTTCGGCAGCATTTCCCCAAAATGCGCCATCCCCGAGAATTTAACTCGGCCAAATCATTACCAACAATACCAACAAACATAATAACAACCTCAACAACCAATTCAAAAATATTTCAAGCAATTCGCATATTCAAATACTAACCCAAAACCATTCAATAATATTCAAGAACGCTCCAACAACCCGCACAACCTTTCAACAATACTCCATTCATATTCAATTCAACTCGCATGACATTCAAAATGACTCCATCGACATACTACTCCACCCGACAAATTAGCAATATCATTACTACAATCATAAGAACCATACCAATGTCATTCTAACTTTTTCCCATAATCCACAAACAACCACAACTTCACTTCTAATCATTTAATTCTCATATTCATTTTTTTTCATCATAGGATTCACAATACAACAACTAGAATATTGAATAGAATCAATTCATCATAACTTACCAAACAACCTACCATTCGGCCATACAACCTCATACATGTGTTCATGCATTTTCATCCACTTCTATACATTACAACCACAACCAAAATGCTAAATAAAATTGGTTCATCATCACCACACAATACCACACACACACACACCATGCACGGCTACAACTTCAACTTCCATATTTTTTGAATTTCAACCACTTTCACATACTACAACATACGCAAGCACCCATAACATGAAAAAGAAGAGAAATTCTTACCTTTTCTTCAAATTTTTCCACCTGACTATGATTGTGAGCTTACAAAAATGAACGGTTTTCTTGCCTCAATAATTATACCATGTTGAAGAGGACACTTGAATTGGTATAAATACTTGAAGAAGATAAATTTGCTCCCTTTTTTGTTGCTGAATTTTTCTGGAAAGTTTTGGAACTTTTGGCTGAAAAAAATGAGATTTTTGTCCCTTAAAACGGACTGCTGAAGTCGGTTTTATCTTTGTAGCTACGATCTTGTAGCATCTTAGCTGTCTTAGCCGTAGCTGCATGAAAAGCTGTTTCGCGTCGACGTTCGATTTGTAACGTCTATAATTCTCTACTCCGATGTCCTATCAATGAACGGTTTGTTGCATTACAAACTAGACTCGACGAACTTCATTTTAGGATTTTGAAACACCTTAAAACTCCACATATACTATGACGAGGTACATGTCAAACTCATGCTCTGAAAACGCGGGGTATAACAATATATCTGTCTATTGATTATCATCAATTGAATAAGGTTACTATCCAAAACAAGTATCCCATCCCCCTTATTGATGATTTGTTTGATCAGCTTCAGGGAGCTTCTGTGCTCTCTAAAATTGACTTAAGGTCAGGGTATCACCAGTTAAAGATTCAAGCAGAAGATATTACTAAGACAACCTTCAGGACCAGATATGGGCAGTATGAGTTCTTGGTTGTGTCTTTCAGGCTTACTAATGCCCCAGCTGTATTCATGGATTTGATGAAAAGTGTTTTTAAGCCCTACTTAGATTATTTTGTGATAGTGTTCATTGTTGATTATTTTGTGATAGTGTTCATTGTTGATATCCTGATGTATTCTAGAAGTAAGGAGGATCATGAGACACATTTTAGGATTGCTCATAGGGTATTGCGAGAAAAGAAGTTGTACGCTAAGTTCTCCAAGTGCGAATTTTCATTGTCTTCTGTGTCCTTATTGAGGCATGTAATTTTGAAGGAGGGTATTATGGTGGATCCGCAGAAGATTCAGGCTGTTAGGGATTGGGCTAGGCCCACATCAGTGATCGAAATCCATTATTTCGTCGGCCTGGCTTGCTATTATCGTCGATTTGTGAAGGGATTTGCCTCTATTGCTTCTCATTTGACCCGTTTGACTCAGAAAGTGGTAC
This sequence comes from Lycium ferocissimum, assembly GCF_029784015.1. Classification (NCBI taxonomy): domain Eukaryota; kingdom Viridiplantae; phylum Streptophyta; class Magnoliopsida; order Solanales; family Solanaceae; genus Lycium; species Lycium ferocissimum. The sequence continues at coordinate 15,280 of NW_026714858.1, read as the reverse complement.
CGTTTCAGTGGTCCGACAAGTGTAAGGAGGGCTTCAAAAGCTCAAGACCTTATTTATGACAGCTCCTATTCTAGCTTTCCCCATGGAGGGCAAGAATTTTATTAGTTATTGTGATGCTTCATGCTATGGTTTGGGCACTATTTTGATGCAGAAAAAGAAAGTGATTACTTACGCTACTAGATAGTTGAAGGTGCATAAGAAGAACTATCCTACTCATGACTTGGAATTTGCAACAGTGGTGTTTGTGCTGAAAAAATGGAGGCACTACCTGTATGGTATCCGTTGTGAGGTGTACACTGATCATCGCAGCTTGCAACATGTGTTCACTCAGAGGGATACAAACTCTTGGCAGCGGAGATGGATGGAGTTGCTGAAGGATTATGACATCACCTTTCTATATCATCCTGGTAAGGCGAATGTGGTGGCCGATGCGTTGAGTAGGAAGTCAGCCAGTATGGGAAGTCTGGCTCGTTTGATCTCTTCAGAGCGTCCGTTAGCCAGAGAGGTTCAGACTCTAGCTAACAGTTTTATGAGATTGGATATGTCTAGCACGGGCAGAGTGTTAGCTTGTGTTGATGATAGGTCATTGTTCCTGGAGCAGATTAAGGCTAAATAGTTTAAGGATGCTAAATTGTGTAAAATTCGTGGCAAGGTATTGCGTGGTGAGGCCAAGGAGGCCGTGATTGGCGAAGAGGGGGCGTTAAGGATTAAGGGGAGAGTTTGCATGCCACGTGTGGGTGATTTGATCAAGACTATTCTGGCAGAGGCTCACAGTTCGAGGTATTCCATTCATCCTGGTGCTACCAAGATGTATCGAGACCAGAGACAACATTACTGGTGGGCTAGGATGAAGCGTGACATAGTAGAGTTTGTTGCTCAGTGTTTGAACTGCTAACAGGTGAAGTATGAACATCAGAAACCTGGGGTTACACTTCAGAAGATGCCTATTCCTGAGTGGAAGTGGGGAAAAATAGCAATGGATTTCGTGGTTGGTCTTCCGAAGACGTTGGTAAAGTTTGATCCTATATGGGTTATTGTCGACAGGTTGACTAAGTCTGCTCATTTTATTTCAGTTCGGATTACTTATGACGCTGAGAATTAGCCAAGATCTACATTCGTGCGGTTGTTGGACTACATGGGGTTCCTATTTCCATCGTATCCGATAGGGGCACGACATTTACATCTCGGTTTTGGTAGCATCTGCATTTGGAATTAGGTACTAGGTTGGACCTTAGTACAGCCTTCCACCCTCAGAGGCGACGGGTAGTCTGAGCGGACGATTCAGGTTCTTGAGGATATGCTTCGGGCTTGTGTGATAGATTTTGGTTGTCACTGGGACCGGTTCTTACCATTGGTAGAGTTCACATATAACAATAGCTACCACTCCAAAGATCGACATAGCTCCATTTGAGGCTTTGTATGGGCAATCTGAGAGAGTCATTAGAGAAGGTGAAGGTGATTCAAGCTAAGCTTTTGGCAGCACAGAGTAGGCAAAAAGAGTATGCGGACCGAAAGGTCCGAGATCTTGAGTTTATGGAGGCAGAGCAAGTTTGTTAAAAATTTCACCCATGAAGGGTGTGATGAAGTTTGGGAAGAGGGGCAAGGTTAACCCAAGATTTATTGGGCCATTTGAGATTCTCAAGCGTGTGGGGGAGGTAGCTTATGAGTTGACTTTACCTCGGGGCTTATCAAGTGTTCATCCGATATTTCACGTTTCAATGTTGAAGAAGTATCATGGCGATCGTTCGTGCATAATCCTTTGGGATTCAGTTTTACTAGATGAGAACTTGACTTATGAGGAAGAACCTATTGCTATCTTAGATAAGTTCGTAAGTTGAGGTCAAAGGAAATAGCCTCCGTGAAAGTTCAGTGAGAGAATCGCCCAGTTGAGGAAGCTACTTGGGAAACAGAATTGGATATGCGTAGCATGTATTATCAGCTTTTCGGCGGACAGGTACCTTTTTCCAAGATTCCACATCCTTGTCTGTTCGGGGACGAACCATGTTTTAATTGGTATCTGATGTAACGACCCTCCCAGTCGTTATGGAAAATCTAGGATCACCCTGCTAAATAGAACCTTTCTAAGGGTAGAACGAGCTAATAGAAACTCAAATGTAAAAATCTATGAACTGAAAACTTGGCTTGTTTGTGATTAATGTTTTGTTGTGTTGTGTCCATTGGGGGTGACATAGGAAATTAGACCTCCATTGGGGATTCCGAGGCCACGGGTGAGTCCGTATGGTGTTTTTACATAAATGTGGATGTTTTGTTTGTGTTTGTGAGGCCTCGGATAAAGTGTTGTGTGGTAGAGTGGAAAACTGGTGAAAAAAATCGATCTCATTAGTTTGGGTTATCGCTATGGTGGACAAAGTCCCGCTGCAGTGAGACCACGGTAGCGATGGACGCGTCGCTGCCGCGAGGGAAAGGGCGTGTCCGCTATGGCAGACACTGGACTACTATAGCGGTTGCGCGATGGCGGGTTTGTGCTTGCCGCAACAGAATTGAGCAATTAGTGGAGGTCTGCTACAGCGGGCCCTTGCCCGCTATATAGAGAACGCTGCGTGACGGACAGAACAACCGCCACAGTGGTTGACGGGGACAGAATTCTGGGTTTTTTAACACTTAGTCCGAATTCTTTATTCATAAAACTCCAACACAGTTTTCAAGGAGCACCTAGGGTGAAATTCTAAGGATAGGGTAAGAATATTCTTGAGAGGTATGTCTCAACCCTTCCTACCTTCAGTACACATTCTTCTCTAAGATTATCATCATTCTAATGGGTTTACAATAGTGAATTGAGGACTAGTAACCCTAGAACATAATAGACCTTCAATAGTTGGTGAGTTAGGAATATTATTGTGTGATTATCATCTAAAGGATTGGGTTATCACTTTCTAATCAAGGATTGAACCATTGGAGACACACTACAAGAAAAAGGCTTATCTGCAACCAACATTTAGGGACGAGTTAATAATCCCGTCTCTGAAAGTACATTTTTTGGGACGAGATTTTATTTCGGTCCTTAATTCTATATTTTATTGCGAAGGCATTAAATCTAGTCCCAAAAGAATTTAGCAACTGGTCCCAAATTGTAATTGATAGGCCATGAGCAGGATTGATGCCACCAAATATAATATTAAAAAACTACTATTTCCCCAAAAAACCGCCAAAACAATTGTAGTGAAATAAAAACTTTTAGTTTTCACAAAAAATTAAGGCGCCAAAACTAATAATTAGTATATACGTACTGAAATAAAAAATTTTAAAAATTAAATCAAACTCTCTACCTTCTCAAACACAGGTGGTCGGTCGCAACTCTAGCCCTAGTTTCTACACATCGAACCCATCGTCTGCTCTTCCTAAGTTCAACCAATTGATTCTCATCTCCTCAGATTCTTCTCTTGTTCATCAAAATCCTCTCAAGGTATTATAGCTTCTTCTCCCTCTTTTTTATTTTATTTTCTGTGATTTGTGCTATTTGTTCTGTTACTTCTTTTTTTAAAATCAGAAAGTTAAAAACTCAATCTTTTGAATTATTGAGCTTATTCTTTTGGGTCTGTGTGTTTATGATATGACAAACCTTCTATTTCTTTTAAAACTCAATCATCTGATTTTGTTTCAATGTTTTGTATATGCACCAATTTGAAATTTTGAGCTTATTCTATTGGGTATGTGTTTATGATATGAAGAACCTTCTATTTATATTTTAAAACTCAATCTTGATTTCGTTTTATAGCTTTGTATAAGCTGAGTTGGATTTGTGTGCTTATTTTGGTTGTATGAATTTCTCTTTATTTAGTTTTCGACAATTTGTGCTATCTATTATAAGGGTATGTGCTTAGTATCAGAAAGACCTTATCATTGTTGAGATTTTCTGAGCCAAATGGGGACATGTCCTGCTACTCCTATTGAAATTTTTCAATTTTACATCTGAAAAGGTATCGGCTAAATCCATTTATACCTCATAGCCCGTCTAGTCTCTATTGTCATTTGTATTTAGCATACCTGGAAAATAATAGCATATGGGAAGATAGCAAATCCCTTTTGTCGTGTTTAACTCTTTCACTCTCAAGAGGAAAAATTGAAAAAGTTATGGAACCATGTTTTGAAACAAGGTCTAACGAAATATGTGAATTTAACTTTTATGGTCAAACTTATATAAATGCCACGAAAAGTAGCTGTAAATGTGAAGATCTCAAACGAGTCAGCTTTAATAGAAATTACAAAACTATTAGTTCTTAAAAGAGAAAGGTATAATTTGTTACTTGGAACAGTTGAATAATCACAAGTATTTGAACTATTTCAAGGGTTGGAAGTCACTGCAGCTGTTAGCTCTAATCAGTAGAACACCAAAGTTTAAAAAAAAAAAAAAATCCTTTCTTGTATTTTATATGTTATTGAAGAACTATATAGCTTATTTTTTCCCTTTTCTTGACAATTTTCAAATTACTTTTAATTGTAAAAACCACTCTCATTGTTTTAAAAAGAATGAGGAGGTCAAGTACATGGTCGAAATTTCTAATTTTTTAGTATTAAAATAAACATTAATTTTTACAATAATGTTCTGGAGTTTGGATATATAGCCGATGTAACATGTAAACCACTGTTTTTCTACTCAAAGGCAAGGGTGATGTTATATAATGAGATGAATATATTGGTGTATGTTTATCAATGTTAGCGGTTTTTTGTTTTCTTTGTTCTTTCATCATGTATTAGTTTGAGATTGAGAGTAGCGTACTGAACTATAAGGAAAAGCTAGTTTATGAGCCAAGTAATGTTAAACATACAACTACCAGTGTATTCTAAGATATTTTTCTTCCATATAACTAGCAAGAGAAATATGGGTGTTCTCAGAAGAAAAAAGAAATAGCAGAGACATGACTCATAATACATGTTAAGAATTCAGGATTCATGATCTCACATTACCTACCAACAAGCAGTACTCTTTGAACAAGAAGTACTTATTAAGGATAGATGTTTACAAAATTTATACTTCTGATGTAAAAGTAGCTTAATAGATAGTTTGAACCAATATGTGGTGTTCTTGGATATGCTAGGAAGAAAAGTGTTGTATTCGATTGTTTGTTTCTGTTCCTGTACCATCTTGGTACCATTTACTACAATCGTTACTTCATAAAAAAAGCAGTACTCTTTTTAGCCACTTTATGTATGCCAGAGTTTGATTTTTTGGGTCGTAAAGTATACTATGCGCTTTTTTCTTTGGTGTAAGTACTTCGATCCTGGGGCATTATGTGAGAGAGAGTGGGGAAATTTTAGATGTGTTTTTTAGGATTTGTTTATGAAGTTGTGTGGGTAGGGAGATGACTGTTAACTTTCTTACTTTTTTTCTCTACAAAAATGCCAAAGATGGTGCTTTCAAAAACTTAAAAAACATTATTTTAGCATGGTGTCTTGAACTTCATTATCAGTTGACATGTGACCTCTAAGTTACTGTTATGTTTTGGAGCTGCTTTATTTTATTTTTCTATGTGGCATCACTTTGTTGCATTTTTACACTATGATAGTCATTATAGAGCAAAATTTAGTGGATAGCATATGAAATTGGACAGTTCCATCATTTTCTGCCAATTGGTATTTACGGAATTTGGCATCACCTCACTCTTGTCTTGTTTACTGGAATTCACTTCTTGTTTCATCCAATTTAGTTTGTGACACCCATGCACAAAAAGGGAAGAAAAACCACAATTTTTGTTTTACTTTTATCAAGGATAATAAAACAATATGTTACAACCAAAAGAATAAATGCACCGATAATGAGACTTATTATTAAACCAGAATTAAAATAATTCAAACTAGTAGGAAAAAGGAACGTATTCATGTTTCAGGAACCAACATTTTAATTACAAGGTAATTTTTAATCTTTTATACATCCTAACGCCATCTGATTGTATAGTGCAATGCATTAACGGATAAAGGAGCCGAGGTCCACTAGAAAGTGCGACCTTAGAGTTCAACCTAGTTGTGTGCATCTGATCATACCAATTTGTGTGCATCTTAATTTTTTTCTTACCCTTTTTTCTTTCTTAATCTAATTGTTATGTACTCTCTAAGGCTATAGCTCCTTGTAAGCAATGGATGTGGTATTCTTGTCTCCACCTTGTTATGGCACCATACAATTCTTGTCTCCAACTGCAACCTATTCTCTACAAATTCTTGTTGTGGTATTCTCCTTGCTGTATAAGAGACTTTACTGGAAGTTTAAAAGAAACATATATTGTTGTAAGAAGAGTCTTTTGCCGTACAAGAGACTTAACATCTACAATTTATGGAAATTTTTTAGTTGGGAACATATTCTAGCAGTAGCATGTTTCTCTTTAAATGGGAAACGACGCCTTAAGTTCGAACACTTCCTTTATGCTTGACACAGTTATTATTTTAGTTTCGTTTTGGTTAATACGTCCCAAAGTTTTTCTAATTAATTTTTCTTATGCTCCTGTAGGCTTGATGATTTTGCTGGATAACACCTAATGAATTTAGATTGCTTTTGGGGTAAGCGGTATAAACACTACTAGTGTAACATTTACATATATTATATCTCCATAGCAGTTGAAATTTTTGCAGAAGTACAGTAACAAAGGCTAGTTGTACTTGTAACCAAAATCTCAAACAAGTGCTTTCAAGAGCTTGCTGTAGAATATTCTACTTCACCACCAGTGCTAGCAACATCCAATATTCCAACCCTATTGCTATCTCTATATAACCATACAATTCTTGTCTCCAACTGCAACCTATTCTCCGCAAATTCTTGGTTTGGTATTCTCCTTGCTGTATAAGTGTTATAACCCGTATTTTTCACCTTTGAAAATCTTGGGATTATTGAGACAAGTTAAGGACAATGTAATGTATTGATTTTGTTTGGTACATAGGTTGGTTACGGAAAATCTAGATGTGAAAATATTGGAAAAGACTAAGGGCAAAATCAGAATTTTGAAAATTGGTTTCATGAATTACCAAAAATGTGGACTAAGTAATTGGGCTTGGAAAAATTAACAAAAGAAAAAAAAGAAGCAAGCATGGCCCAACCCATAGGGTGGCCGGCCATGGCTTGAAAATTTAAAAAAAAAAAAAAGAAAAGAAAAGTCCAAGCCCATGGAATTTAGTCATGTGGTCAATGAATAAAAGACCACTTAATTCATCATAAATCCATAGAAACTTCAAGAGAAGTGAGAAGGAGAAAAACAAAAGAAACAAGAAGAGCAAAGGGAAGGCCATTCGGCCAAGACCCCTCCATTTTACCCCTTTGAAAAATTATTCTAAAAATTATTTTCTTGTGGTATTCCTACTAATTCAAGGCTCCTCTACAACTTGGTGTAGTTGTTTTGGAAGATTGAGCCTTTGTTTCATCAATCTCACCCTTTGGTCAAGTGAAGAACCAAGGAGAAAAGGTAAGAATTAATCCCTTTTTATTATGTTATGGAGGTTTGTTTGTGTTGTAGTATATGGGAATGAGTAGAATTTATGGAAATATGGAAGTTTGCAAAGTGTGTGTGCATGTGTGCATGTGGCCGTGTGTGTCCTATGTTGTATAGTTGAGATGAGTTGAATTTTATGTTGTATTCTAGTTGTGGGTATTGTGGAAATTGTATTGGAAATGAAAGTTGAATGAAAATTGGATGAAGTTGGAAAATGGCATGTTGGCCGTGGGTTATGTTGTGATGGAATAATGATGGATTTATTTTGTTTAACATGTTAGTTGTGTTGTTGTGATTTTTACAATGTAAATGAAGGTTATATGGGTTAAGTTGGCATGAAAAGGATTGTAGGAAATTATGTCATATTAATGTGATTTTATAATATTAAGATAATGAAGTTGTTAAAGTGTAGATTATTGTTGTTGGTGATGAATTAGTAAGAAGAAAATGTGTTGGGATGGTTTTGTTGCACATATAGAAATTTTGGATGAAATATGGAATTGTTGAATATTGGATATAAGGCTTGAAATATTCTTGGTTTATGTTTGAATGATCTTAAATTAGTATGTAAACATGAAAGTATTGATATTGATTTATAAGTGCAAAGTTGGATTTGGAGTTGTTGCATTATTTGAAAAAGAAGACTATTTACGCTAGAATGCGTTTCTAGTCGATTGTTGATGTTGTTGATCTCATTGTTGGTATGGTTGTTGTTATTTTGGCCGAGTTTGAATCTCGGGGATGTTGTATATATAGGGGAGATGCTGCCCAAATTTTTATAGACAAGTATTGGTTAAGATTGGAATTTTAAGCCTTATGAATAGTAAATTGGTAAATGTGACCATTTGTAGGTTTTTTTTGACGAAACGGAATTGAGTTTGGTCAAGCATAAGGAGTAAATAAGGTATGTAAAGCTTTGCTTTTATTCTCTTGGCATGTCCTAGGTATGTTAGGCTAAGATACGAGCCTTGGGGACGACTCTACTCCTCGGAATCCGAGCCTAAAGTTGACCCTTTTTCATTCAGCAAAATTGAATTATCTAGTCCTTGTTTTGTTGAAACAAACGTTCAAACATCTATAACTTGCCAAATGAAACCGAATAACGCTAAAACTTCCATAGATAGTCCCCCAAGGTCTAGTAATCATAATTCGGGTGCGCTGCCTCGCCTCGACCGAGGTGGGCCCACGAATTTCGAGGTCTTACTACGTTACCCTATTGGACATAGCTTGTATGCTGCCTAAGGGAACCCTTGGTTATCATTATGATTACTAAACGATAGATATTTTGACTTTCCTAGTGACTCTCATAACATGTTTAGGCACCTGAAAATGACTTCAAAAGCTCGTAACTTTTGTATACTAATTCCGATTGACCCGAAACTCGTTCATGTATTTTTGAGTGTCGACAAGCATACTTGGCCATTAAATTTTGAAAGAAGACTTGTTTACTTATGTGTTTACATGCATTTGGTTACTCACGACTCCGCTCGTGCTTATGGTCATTGCCTCGTTCACTGGATCCCGGGCTGATTATATTTCGTGCGCATTATGATATATTCTGGTGTGATGCTGTGTTACGGTTCGCCGAGCTCCTCGCTAAAGAGCCGGGTTTCGTTTATATTTGGTGTTATGCTGTGTATGGTGTTATGGTTGGTTATGATGTGTTACGGGGATATGTCGGGTTACGGAGATATGAAACCTTCTGGTGTGATGCTGTGGTATGGCACCAACGACAGGCGGGCGACCATCGTTCTAAGAGCCTATGCATGATTTAAATTTTTGATAGGCGTCTTGATATTTTGCATACCATATCTATTTTTCTGTAATTTGTTATTATGATTTTGTAATTCTGCTTTATATATTCAGTACATATTCCGTACTGACCCCCTCTCTTCGGGGGCTGCGTTTCGTGCCCGCAGGTACAGACGCTCAGCTCGGTGATCCACCCACTTAGGACACCTTTCTTCTATCTGGGAGTGCTCCTTCATCCGGAGCCGATATTTTGGTATACATACTATTTCGATGCATATGTACATATTTGTTCAGGGGTACGACGGGGCCACGTCCCGTCATATGATTTTGTTACTTCCGTTTAGAGGTCGTGGATATGTACGTAGGTAGGGCTATATACCGTACGCCTATGTGTGTGTGTTATATGTTTTGGGCGGTCCACCCGCCACGGCAGCCTAGTCGGCTTGCCTTTGTACATATTTTGAGATTTGGTACATTTTGACAGCCTAACCGGCTTATGCTACTATGATGACTATTATGCGATATCCGAGGCCATATGTGATTAATTATGATTATGCGAGTTAATATGCTAGTTCTGGGTGCCGGGTACGTATAAGTGTCCAATTCGGACACTAGTCATGGCCTACGGGGTTGGGTCGTGACAATAAGAGACTTTACTGGAAGTTTAAAAGAAACATATATTGCTGTAAGAAGAGTCTCTTGCTGTACAAGAGACTTAACATCTATAGTTTATGGAAAATTTTTAGTTGGGAATATATTCTAGCTGTAGCATGTTTCTCTTTAAATGGGAAACGACGCCTTAAGTTCAAACACTTCCATTATGCTTGACACAGTTATTATTTTAGTTGTGTTTTGTTTAATGCGTCCCAAAGTTTTTCTAATTAATTTTCTTATTCCTGCAGGCTTGATGATTTTGCTAGATAACACCTATGAATTTAGATTGCTTTTGGGGTAAGCGGTATAACCACTACTAGTGTAACATTTACATATATTACCTTACTAATAGTTATTCAGTCTTTTCAAATTTTGTACTTACAGGTTTTGAAGATTGAAGTTACAAGTCAAGATGCACAAGCTCATTATTATTTTGCTAGGAATGTTATGTACAACTCAATATAATAGTCTAGCTCGGGGTGTTAGCAATGTCTTTTTGTTAAGGTGTCGAGCAAATATTGAAACTAACATCATGGGATATTAACCATTTTATTGTAATTAATAACTAGCTCTTTTCCTCTCTCTCTCTATATAAGCTTTTTATATCTACTTTTTCCAGCGTGACAATTTGATATTTATTGATAAAAATAACTTTTTGTATATCGAGCTTTAGAGACCACTCATGGTTAATAAAAGACTGGACATATGGTCGTTAAAAGTAGTACGATATTTTAAATAAGGACCAGAAATGCCTGTCTCTAAAGATAATCTAGGACTAGTAACTGCTGGTCGCTAAAAATGGTTTAACGACCAGAAAATATTTATTTCCCATGATATTAATCGTCCATTAGGGACGAGAAATGTAGTCTCTAAAAGGCATTAGCGACGAGATATATGCACCGTCCCCAAAAAATTTTAACAACCAGATTTTTAAACCCGTCGCTATTGGCCTTTAGCGGCGGAAGCTATTATGACGGGTGACGACCAGAATTTTACCATAGTGATTGTCCTTTTGGGACCACATTTGGACTTTTAGGGACTACATTTCCCTTCCCTAAAGGCCATTTTTCTTGTAGTGAATTGAGACTTAGGGTTTCATAAAGATGGTAGCTTGACCATGAAGATCGCTTGTAAGAGATAACTTGAATGAATAACCCTATGAAATTATAGTTTATGGTTGCTAAGGACAATGTTAGGATGGTTTACACCTAGTAAGCATTCACCCAATAGAAACGGGTAAAGTGGAAGGGTGTTCATTGAATTGATATTATTGACTTGAGTGATTGTGACTTGTTTTGCACCTTAATTGCTAGACTTTGAGTGCTCTGAGGCATTACCGAAGGGAAAGGCTATAGCAGAGTTATTTTCATTGTTCCATCTCTGCAGTTAAGGTAGGTTACGGTTTAATTGAGTTAGACTTTAATTAGTTGATTGTATGTGTTATGAGATTGATAGGAGAAAGCATGTCTAGTCTTCGGGCATAATGTGTGGTTGGAATTCCTATATGCTATTGACTGAGTGATAATGTGGGCTTAATGCCATTATTTGATGTGTTGTGATCTTTATTTTGATGACAATTGTGGTGAGAAGTTAATATGATCTTCTTGATGAAAATGAGATACTACTTGATAATCAATCATTGAAACAAATATATATATATATATATATATATACACACACACACACACAAACGGTCCATTTATTGATGGGCGAACGACGGGGATTGAACCCGCGCATGGTGGATTCACAATCCACTGCCTTGATCCACTTAGCTACATCCGCTTCTGCCCCCGCACAGGTTGAAGTCTTTATCTACGATCAGATCCTTTTTGAACTCCCCTATGACCGCTGATCAAAGAGAAGCTTTTTCCTAGACTATAGTGGCAAGTCTATTGTTGTGCTTCAGAATTAGGGGAAACGAAGCTTCAACAAGTAAAAGCTTCTTGGCAAAGCTTCAAACAAAGAGGTTGGGCTATTCACTTCATTGATTTGACTTCACTTTACTTATATATATATATACATGAAAAGGGATATTTGAAAGGGGGTGAGGATGTGACCTAGATTATGGGCACAATTGACAAGGGGTGAGGATGTGACCTAGACTATGGGCTCATGATCCGAGGTCAGTTCCGAAGCGAGTGGTACATGGACACCATGGGTCCCCTGCAAGTCATAACAATTGGGCAAAGACACCAATTAGCATGTATGTACATGAGTGATCAGTGACTGAGTGAGTGGGAGTGTTGTTGTGGGATTTATTCCATTTCTTTCTTGTGTTGACTTGATTGTTACTATCATTGGTTGACTTGATTGTTAATATCATTGGTGGACTTGATTGTTAATATCATTGGTGGACTTGATTTTTAATATCATTGGTTGACTTGGTGTTGGTAATCCGATTTTATGTTGTTGACTGGTCTGTTTGTTTTCTTGATTTTATAATTCACGCATGATATTAATCTTAGTCGGCCTATGATATCTACTGGTGCATAGTGTTTGTACTGATACTACCTTGCCGCATTCTTTTTAAGTGCAGATTGTGATCCAGAGACTGCTACTCGACCTCATATTTAGCTTGAGGCCATTTGCTGACAGATTGAGGGTGAGCTTCGATCCGTGCCAGGCCGCCCGAATATCTTCCTAGATTTATGTCAGGACCCAAGCTGATGAGTCATGACGAGTGCCTGACCCCTAATGACCAGACACCCTACACTTGCTTAACTATCACATAACAACAGGGTGGCCCATATCTGCCTCATATCCAGCTGTATATATATATGCAAAAATACTGAAGTAACAGTGCAAGCAGACTAGGCTGCTATATATGTTGTACGCAAAAGGATAAGAGCTGATAAGGCTACTTCATGTACCAACTACATACCACTGTCTACAGACCTCTAATGGAACAGAAAGCTGTAGATAGGACAGGACAGGGCCCCACCATACCCATATACATGTATATACATCTCAAAATAGCCTATCAAAATGGACCGCAGCTCCAGATCAAGTGGAGGGCACCAATAGCTAAGGGGAAGTCCTACTGAGCTGGATCGTCTCTCTGTCTCCCTGAACCTGCGGGCATGAATGCAGCCCCCCTAACAATAGGGGAGTCAGTACGAATAATGTACCGAGTATGTAAGGCATAAGAATAACAAGTACATAGAAGTCATGAGAGACATATGAAACATGAAAGCTGATCTCAATATTTGAATGCATCTCCGAGAATATCTACATACTTTGTGCAACTGAAAACTACCTCTAAGAGCGTATGATATGCATAGGTCATACTATAACTGATAGTGATGTGGAATGTACAGCCCAATCCATATATCATATAATAATGCCGAGGAACGTACGACCCGATCCATAAATAATATAATAGTAGTGCCAAGAGACGTACGGCCAGATCTATATATAATAATATAATAGTAGTGCTGAGGAACGTACGACCCGATCCATATATAATAATATAATAGTAGTAGTGCCGAGGAACGTACGGCCCGATCCATAAATAACATAATAGCGTGTATATAACGCCTTCTGGTCACGGGTCAATGTGCATATGAATATGGATGCAATGCATAAATGAAATGAATACATAGAACTCTCGGAGTGACATGATGTCGTACTATCTCCGATGAACATATTTTGAGCTAACATCATCAATATAAGAAATCTCAAGACCCATGAACTGAAGGAACAATCATAGACGGGGTATAGGAACATCAAGGACTGAAGTACTCCTAGTGCTTCTAAGAGTAGCGTAATATGGAAGCTCGTTTACTTACTTGTTCATTCATATTATAAGATCATGTCAAAAATGAAAGAAAGGTTAGCCTTAACATACCTTTGAGTCAACCTAATGTCCGATGCTCATTTCTTGAGCATGTAACACTACAACCAAGGTTACACGAATTACAATTAGGCCATATACATCCCTTACTACCCATTTCAAGTATGTATGAAACTTAACAGAATTCGGGCAGCATTTCCCCTATAATTCTTACTCCAATCCAACTCCCAAATAAAAATAAATACACAAAACATCATCGTCAACGAGAACAATATACGACAACATAAACAAGTTGAAATCTCCCCAAAATTCCAATCGAAACAGCCTTCAAGGCAACCACATCATCAAGCTAGTTTAGGTCTTTCATATCATGTTTTCCTTCACTTTAAACTAAGGAATTCCTCCACAAAAAACTTATGTCAATACTTTCATATCAAAATATAATCAAATCCATACCAAAACATCTCCAAAAACATCCCGTAATCTTACTTTGACTCAATTAACTCACCGCTTCCATAGCTATATTTCCTTCACTTTAAATCACTAAAACTATTGGTAATCAACTTAATAGCAAAGATAAGAATAGTATTCATACCTTAAAAAGCTTGGAATTCAAGAACATCACGCCCCCAACCTTAAATCGGTGTGACGGGCACCCGACTCTCATCAGAGTCAAGCGAACCCTTGAACGTCAACTCAATTTTTTTTTTTTTTTTTTTTTTTTAAAACAAGAATTGAAAATTTTAAATGAAATACCAAAATTGACACGTGGCTCGAGGTATCTCAAAACACGATATATAGATACATACAACATAACACAAAGGCGAGCCAAAGGCCTCGCCATTTACAGTAAACAAAATAACGGCCGACATGGCCCAACAAAGTGAACCATGACTCCCGCTACACGTTACATGACTTCTAAAGTATGACACTGTAAATATATACACAACATTATACCAAAACAGAACGACCTCTCCGAGAAGCAGGCTGCCCGACTCCCCACACGGGCCTTCCCTACGCCCAGTGGCACACGGTCGCGTCCACCGAACCCGCGGGCATGAAACGCGCGGAAGAAAAGGGGGTCAAGACGGAATAATATCTTGAATATGTAAAGCATCGCTGAAGCAATAAATAGGAGAGTTCAACGGAAACAAGTTTAGATTACATCGAGAAAAAGTACAACGAAAAGCAAGTTTAGATTACGACATGAACTAAATGTTTAAATAAAATAGTCCTTCTGACGCCGCGTTCTACTAATAATAATAACAATAATAGTAATAACAATAGCAATATCAATAATAGTAATCTTAGTAATCCCTTGAGTGTGCCGGTTAAGATGATACGTCTATCCTGGCCCCGCGGACATACGCTCTGGCCCCGAATAAATAATAGCCCCTTCGGGCATGTCGGTCCAACATACGTCTACCACAGCCCCATCGGACATCGCCGGCCCCGACATAATCCTAGCCCCGCCGGGATGTCACTCGCGGCATACGGCTACCCCACAGCCCCATCGGGCATGCCACTCGCGACATAATACTAATCACAACCCCGCCGGGCATATTAATAATAGTAGTAATAATAATAAAATATCGCACCCCCCCGGGTGGTTTTTTAAAAATTTTATAAAAAATCACACTTTGGGGGT
>NW_026714857.1:0-21376 GCF_029784015.1 Lycium ferocissimum | reverse complement strand
CCCTCCCTTACCTCCCAACGAGTAGAAAAGGCCCCAATATATATCCTGGGGTTAGTTTCCCCTTTCCCCGTCGAATTTAATTACGTTCTTCCACGGACATTATCTTTATGCATAACCATTCGCCCGATGCGGAATTCTAAGTATCGATACCGGTTGTCATCATATAATTTCGTCGTTTTTACGAGTTACTAACGGCCGTTCCACACTTCAACCACTATCGGCTAATAAATCCGGAAAGAAGTCGGCATATAAATTCACCCTCCTTTTTAGTGGCCAACTAGTTCGATCACTTTGCTTAAATCGTCTTACAATCTTTCTTTACTCATCTTTGTCATATTTCAACATATTGTCTCATATCATTACCTTATCTCTAACTTAGAACTCTCTATCGTCCCCTTGCTCGGATCTTGTTCTCAACTTTCCCGTCACCGTGATGTTGCAATCTTTACCCGAATGTACGAAGGGTCAATTCATTCTAAGAACCGCCTCGACATAGCTTCACTAATTCTTATGTTTCACATCTTTTTGCCTCATTTCTCCTACCACCCGGCATCGGAATACCTTTTTAGTTCAACCATAAGCATGTCTTGTTTGTTCACAAGACTAATTCCCTTGAATCTATCTCAAACCATCCTAACATCTTTCCTTAATGCACCTAAAATATTATCACCGTGTTGTTATTACCGACCCCAAACTTTTCTCGTTACGCATTTACTTGGTCTCACCTCCGATTGTACAAATATTAATAGGTAACACGACCCTTGCACGACTCCGTGTATTTAACCTTAATCACGCTGCGTTCCTTTTCGATTCGTACTATTCCAAATCTTACTCCCGTGCTCGCCTTTGCTGTAGTCTACCTTGTCATACTCCTTTCCCCGCTTTTTCTTACTTCCTACCATAGGAAATGCTTTTACTAGCAACCACTCTATGGCCTACATCTTAACCTCTGATCCCGTATAGCCGTACTAGCTTTCACAATGTTTCCGTAAGCTACTCGTTACTTTTCTCTGTCATATTCTGTTACACCTCGCATTTTTGCACATTCGAATATCCCGAGTCAATGGCGAGAAGTCAAGGACAAGACTATGTTCTAGAATTATTTTAATGCATTAGTAGGTTATGAGCATTATTTATGGACGTTGGTAGTATGGAAATAATGAGAAAGGTTAAGAGTAAAAAGGAAAATTCGGAAAAGGGTTCATGGAAATATTATGGAAGGCTAAGGGTAAAATGGGAATTTCACAAGAAGTCTTGAAAATTCTTGGAGAATGTCATGTTGGCCGAATGGTGTGCCATATTTTATTAAATGGGGGTTAATTGTAAATTATGAAAATTGCATGGATTAAACTTGCTTAAGAAGACACTTAGTCTTCTTTATTGAATTTCAAGAAATTTCAAGAAAAAGAGAGGAAAAATCTAGAGAAGTGGAGAGAGGGGGGCATGTGCCCCTCACATGCATGCAATATATATATACGCGTGTGTGTGGTCATCTTTTTAATTCAAGAAAGTGGAAGAGAAAGAGAGCAAACAAAACAAAAAAAAAAAAAAAAAAAGAAAGGAGCTTCGCCAAGGGGTGGCCGAATCGCTTGGGAGTTGATCATGGCAAGATTGTTTTCTTCATGTTTTCCCACTAATTGGAAGGTCCTCTACCATGTGGAGTAGTTGTTGGAAGAAGGAAACCATTTGTTTTGCAAGAACAAGCTTGGCCGAAGAGCAAGAAAGGGGTGAAGAAGGTATGCTTTAATCTTCTCTATTATATGTCATGCATGGGTTATGAGTGTTGTAGCATGCAAAAATGAACAAAAATCATGGAAGTGTAGAAGTTGGAGTATGGCCGTGTGTGTGTGCACATGTGTGGCCGTGTGTGTGTGTTGTGTTAAAGTAAGAGATTAAGTGCATTCAACATGTTTATGTGTTGTTGTAATGAGTAAAAAATGAATGAAACTCGTGGAATGTTGTATGTTGTGGATATGGCCGAGTAGGGGCGATTTGGTAAGTAAGGAATGAAACAATGTTAGTTAGTATTTTGATTGTCGTTGTTAGGAATTCTAGGGCATGAAATGAATGTTTGATGATCCAAATTGAAGAAGTAAGTGTAGCGGGCTGATTTGGAGCTTAATGTAATTTCAATGTGTTTTCTTGGATTTATGGAAATAATGTTGCCAACATATGAGATTGTTGATATAGTTTGTGAATTCGAAAGAAAGAAGTGTGTTGCTATTGTTTTCGTTGAGTTGAAAGGTTTCGGGTAAGATTGGATAATGATGTGGATATCTTGAATTATTTATCGATATTGTTGTTATGCTTGTTGGTTTGGCTCGGTTGAATTCCGGATTGTTGTTGATTAAAAATTGGCGAGTTAGATCTCGGGATGGCGCATTTACGGGGAAATCTTGCCGAAATTTTTGTAGGCAAATGTGAATTCAAGATTGGATCTTTAAAACTCTAATCATCGTTTGGTATGTGCGACCAATTTGTAGATTTTGGCGAGATTGGAAGCTGAATATGGAGCGGCGTACAAGGTGGAAAAGGTATGTAAGACTTCACTTTCCTTCTTTGGCATGTCTTAGACGTAGTAGGCTTGAACACGGGCCTCGGGGATAATTCCTTTCCCAGAAAACCGAGACTGAAAATTAGTTACTATTCATTCAGTAAGATTGAAGTAGATGTTCATGAATGGTTGAAAGAAAGGTTTAAACACTTAGAACTTGCATGATTAGGATCCGATTACCCTAAAACTCCCATAAGTACCGTCATGAAATGTATTATACGTAAAGCATGTACACCACCTCATTTGGTCCGAGGTGGGCCCACTATTCCCGAATTCCTTCCGATTGTTCCTTTAGGCTTATTTCCGTACTATAATCGATGGAAATTCTTGGTTATCATTTCGACCACTAAACAATAGTTGTTTTAATTAAACCCCTTGACCCTAATGCATGATTTTCCTTACTAAACGTTTACAAGTGTTTTCCAAAATATTCATTTTTCTTCAAAAACCAAGTTTTACAATATTGTAAGTCCTAATGATTAAAACAACGACTATGGTGCTATAATGACAATGATGATGCCAGGTATGAGAAGTAGTATATGATGAATGTGTCAAAGAAATGTTCTTACTACGAATGTGACGCACGAAATGTCAAGCTATTTTTAAATCACGACTATTTTCAAAGGTTTTAAAGTAAACGAAATAATGCCTTATGATCCGTCCTATGATTTCTCGTGAGTTCTCCCCCGTTGATAGTCTCGCCTTATTAATTGTTCCTTCAAGGCGAGACAAAGCGCCCGTGGTGATTCCATAATACAATCGGAGGTTACCGACCTTACGTCCTCCGATAAACACGACTTTCCTCGGGCTCCATGCATGCTATGATAATGTATATAATACTTGATATTGTTGAATGTATAATTGTATGTGCATATGGGGAATGGGGAGAGGCAACTGTGTCCTTTTCGATTCAACATCTTATCATCCCGGACGCGGGATGCCGGTGACGCGGGATTTATGGGAGAGCCGTACGCGGCGTACGTTCCGTGATATATATATATATATATATATAATCTTACTTGGGACAACGTCGGGAGGGGGTGGGAGAGCCGATGAACTCGGCGTACTGCAAGCAAAAAGTACCATTTTCGTAAAAATATCTGTTTTCTATGTACAAAAACAAGAAACACCGTGTTCAGAAAAAGAAAAAGAAAAAGCTAGGCATGCATGGCCTCCGCCCAGTGGCATTCACGTATGCATGTGTTACTCCTTTATCCTATGATACCGTCTATGTTTCCATATAGTTATTACTCGCACAAAGTTACCGTTTTACGCGCGATATGCTTTACAACTCTCACTATGTTGTTACCGTTCATGTCTTACATACTCAAGACATTGCTCGTACCGACCCCTCTTCTTCGGGTTTGCGTTCATGCCGCGCGAATACACCCGGACGGATCGAAGTTAATATAGAAGATGTTCCGGCAAAGTTGGCAAGCTCCATTTGGCCCGGAGTGTAGCCGAGTCGTGGTACACGTGCCGAGATTTCTGATCACAGTTAGAGACTTTGCAGACAGAGTCGTGGGTTTCAGGAGTCAGTTTGTACCACGATACAAGTTCTGTATAGTTACGTATTTTTATTTGATTCTAAAGCAACAAAGGAATATTTTAGCAAGCTTTGTCATGCATATTAGACTTAGAGAAAAAAAAATTACGCTTGGAATAAGAGTCAGAGGGTTCGCTCGGCTCCGGTTACGGGGTCGGGTGCCCATCACACCCTGATCAAGATCGGGGTGTGACATATTCCCTCCTTAAGTCTCCATTTCTTAATACCATGTCATTCCGGATACTTACAATTAATTCTCAACGCCATCTCGATTATTGCCCTGACTTCTATGCTTTTGCT
Organism: Lycium ferocissimum; assembly: GCF_029784015.1. Lineage (NCBI taxonomy): Eukaryota > Viridiplantae > Streptophyta > Magnoliopsida > Solanales > Solanaceae > Lycium > Lycium ferocissimum. The sequence goes on along the minus strand of NW_026714857.1, from coordinate 16,976 downwards.
GCTGGCTTTTCATTCTCTCTAGCTTGTCTTAGCAAGGAACTTTTCTATGACCACGCATTAAATATCCGTGACATTGTGGCGTCGATTGTCTTCGCCTTACACTTGTATCTCTCTCCCTCGCTTCCTTTAGGGGTGTAGTTATACTATCGCCCAATTCTACCTTGCCCTAAATCCGTATTTTTGATCTCGGTTGAAAATGAATGCTTTGTTATTCGATTTTGATCTTCGCCGTTCATTTACTCGCTTTCTTTCCTTTCCAAATATCGTTGTATTAGCACTTTCTAAGCTCAACTTGTAGTGAAAACAGCATCAACTTGCCTTATAACATTAGTGCACATTTATATTTTCTCCTCACTTGAACTTTGTTACCTCCCCGCAGTTAATGCCTTCTACATACCGCCACTCGATTACCGGGATACATATATCCGCCGATCTAACCACGTACGATATCCCGTGTACCTATGTACGCATATAGTCTCTACTATCTTGCTTACAAGATATCTCCCACACGCTATTCCAATTCACCCTAATTAAAAAAATTTGCAATGTATCTTTTTCTCTTTATCGCCCCCACGTCCCAGTTCGCGCGACATGGCTTGGGTTTCGTCCACTCCCCGACTCTTAATTTGTCTTTAAGTCATTCTAACTCCTCGTTTTCTCCTTACGGCTGAATTTGTAAAACTTTCGAAACTTCCCGAGGGGGTCACCCATCCCAGATTTCTCTCGCTTCAGCACGCCTTTAACTTTGAAACTCCGGTGAAATACGACGCTTTAACGCTAGTATAATCGCGTCCACCTCACCGCATGACCTCCGTCACGTGGTCTGGAGTAAGTCGAAGTCTTAACGGATTTCAAAGCGCCCTTATAGCATAATTACTATTTTACCCCTCCTTTGGTCCTCAGTATTCACTTTTCACCCGTGGATATGATTACCTTTCGTTTTAGGCTTCAAATCTCAATGACGAGGATACGCCTCGATCACCGCTACTTATTACTACTCGGCCCATCTCGAATTCGTTCTCATTTTCACTTATTTCTCCGGGAAAATTTAGAAATCGCGCAGTTTCTCTTGAATCGTTACTTTCCAAATCTGTACAATGTGAAATACCAACAATGCCTCGCGGGGCCGACACACGTATATGCATATCGCATCATATCACGGCCCTCGCGGGGCTCGTTACCATCAACAAGACAAAATAGTGAACGCATTCCTCATATTTCCAACTCAAAACGGCACCTGTTGCACTTTCTTGTTTACTTTCCCTTTTTAATCACAACTTGTGTTTCAACCGTACTTTAATATCTTACCTGACATATGCCTTGCATACCTTCGCTTACCTGCGTACTTCGTGACTTCCAACATCGTTAATCGCTTCTTCTTACTGTGCATACCTTTCTCCGCCGCAATCAAAAGTTAGCCGAAGAAATCCCATTTCCTATGACTTGGCTCTATCGCACGATCTAAGATGCCAAAGAAGAGTAACCGTTCTAGATGCTTGGCAGCCTCTTTATTTATAAACGTGGCGCGCTCACACCATAAACGGACTCTACCGGACACGACTGCGCGTACAACCCTGAAGACGAACCGCTCGATACCAATTTGTCACACCCTAATTTCGGGTGGGCGTGATGGGCACCACGACCCTTATTTAGGGCCGAGCGAACAGCACACGTACATATTAGTCATACTCACGCCGGCTCTCGAATCATGACACAAATATACATAACAAAAATTTATCGAAGAATAATATGCTTTTTTGATTTTCTCAAATCAAATAAAATCTTGCAACATATGAAACTTATAACACAACGCATAATAATATAAAGCTTACATAGCCATTTACATAACCGACATCTAATACCCACAATGACCGTCTCCCAAAGTCTCTGTAACATAGAACAACCGTCCTAACATAATGCTGCGGCTCGACAAAGACTCCGAAGGAACCGGAGCTCGCCAATCCCGCCGGAACGTCTTCTAATAATATCCTCATCTCATCTAGGAGTACCTCACGCGGCATGAAACGCGGCTCCCCGAAGAAAGGGGGCCGACGGGACATGTACCGAGTATGTAAAGCATGAAATATAATAAGCGGGACCACACTCATAAGAGTACGGAAAAAATCCTAAGACTTGCCGTTTGAAAAACATTTGTCATACATATACATATATCGGGGTAAATAAAATCATATCATAATTGTATCATGCTATATTATCGTACGTATATACCGCACTCCGGCCCTCTAATGAGGGACTCGGTGAGTAAAATCATGTCATTGTACATATATACACGTGCCGGCCCTCTAGTGAGGGGCTCGGTGAGTAAAATCATATCATGATCATGTATGCATGCGAGATATACATATATACATACCGTACCCGGCCCTCTAGTGAGGGACTCGGTGAATAACGCACCGGCCCGCTAGCAAGGGACTCGGTATGCCATCCTGGCCGCCATCTCCATCTCATCACATCATCATACCATATATATATATATATATAGCGTACCCGGCCCTCTAGTGAGGGACTCGGTGAACAATGCAGAGAAGTTGCACGAATGCGTGCACGACCGACCGTGAAGGACATATAGAACTTGCACGAGCGAGTAGTGAGAAACCATATGCATATAAAATCATAATCACGGACTCGGCTGAAGTAATCATAATGAATCGTCACTCGAAATCCGGACAATAGTTATATCAAAAAGCTTTTGGACATTATTCGGAAACATATCGTATATTATAAGCACAATGGAGTATCATAAGGATCATGATCATATGTCAAATCAATCCGAGGTTCGCCCTAATGTTACGGACATTAGTCATTATGGAACTTCCCACGAGAATATCGAAGGTCCGAGCCTTTCCGTGAAAGTTACGGTCGTTCGTAGTTTCGAATCATTTATGAAACAAACTCTTTTTTTGAAAAACCAACTTTTATGCAATCTTTGAAATCCATTCACGCGAAAAACATATAAGTCATAATTTGACTACATTAAGAATATGAATGTCGGAACAAATATGGATCATAAACATGCTCGACCGCGGTAGAGTTACCTCGTAATTCGTGTCATAACTTATTTTTAACTAAGACATGCCAAAGAAAGAAGGGCGGGCTTTTACATACCTTAGCCACTTCCTAAGCTAATCCGAATTCAAGTCTCGACTCTCCAAAGTCTACACAACGTCAATAAATATCTAATATTAGTCGTAAACATCAAAGAATCCAATTCCACGCCATTACTTTTTCTCCGAAATTTCGCAGCATTTCCCCTATAAATCGAACATCTCCGAGAATTCAACTCGGCTAAATCAACAACAACCAAACCAACAGGCATGATAACAATATCCATAAACGATTCAACGCATTCTAACATCAATAATTCCTTTCTACACAATTCGACAACATTCCATTTATATTCCAATAAACTACATACGTTCAATTCAATACCAATGCTCACATATTCGATTACTAATCCGCAACCGTTCATACATGAGTTAAGTACATTTCAAGCAACCCATACAATATACAAACAGCCCGGCCAACATGCTATGCCATCCGAAACTCTCTAAACTTGGCAAGAGCAACACAATGCATTCTTTTCTTCCAAATTCATCAATGACACCAATAATCCATACATTCACAACATTATTTTCATAAATTCAAGGAAGCATACTAGAACCACATTACCTTCCAATTCAGCCCACACAATTAAAATCTTAACTTGAATCATTAAAACTCCATTTCACATCATAGAATTCACATCGACGACAACCAAACTACCACATAAAATTAGTTCATTCCCTAACACCCAAAACAACCCATTTTCGGCCAACACCACAACACACACATTCCATGATATTCATCCGTTTCTACACATTACAACAACACTCAAAACATGCTAAATACAATTAAATCATTATTCCTACACTATATGGCACTTACACGCCACACACACAACACTATATTTCCATGAATTCCATGCATTTCTACACTTCACAACACACATAAACCATGCACAACCACCTACAAGACATGTAGAGAGAATTAAATCTCACCTTCCACTTATTTCTCATTCGGCTAGAGTTGGCAAATCGCGACAACAAGCGGCTTTCTTGTTCCAACAACTACTCCACGTCGACGAGGACCTTTCAATTGGTATGAAAGCTAGGAGAAACAAATTTTTCTTGGAAAATTTTTCATGATGGGGCTGTTCGGCCAGCCCTTCTTGTCCGTTCTCCCGCCGCTTCTTTTTTTCTCTTCTTTTTCCTTAAGTTTCTAGAATTGAAAAAGATGAATAATCATCTCTTGTCCATATATTTATATATCTATAATAATGTGCACATGACCATGCACACGCTCCATGTCTTTCTCTTTTTTTTTTTCTTTTTCTTTTTCTCCAAATCTCTAGAATTTTCCTAGGTCACAAGGGATGAAAAATGATGAATTGTCATCTTTTAAATAACATGTAATAAACTTCCATGTGGCCATGGCCCACATGCCTTCATTTTCATGAAATAGCCAACTTTTCATATTTAACTTTTGGCCTCAAATTTTCCTTAATAATCCATGCAAATAAATTGTAGGCAACTTATGTCTTAAAACAAAGTCGGAAAAATAGCCTTGTCTTGAACTTGCCGCAACTAACTTAACATATTCCGATGTACAAAATGCGAGGTATTACACCATAACCCAATCCCTCACAAAATCTGAGAAGGTTCCCTTCCACATAATAATTTCATTTTTCTTTTGCCAGGCTTGCAGATCTTCCTCTATTTCAAGGTAAATGCTCTCCTTTACTATCCTATAACTTTTATATGGCTTTTTATTTCGAAAATCTCATGCTTCACTTACTAGTCTAGGAAAGGAAATTTAGCTTTCTAGAAAAGAGGGTTTTGGTTCTTGGGGCGGGTAGTTTCTTGGATCATGGAGGGTTAATTTACGTTCATAATGCCCTAGCAACACTTTATACTACAGATTTGTTGATCAGGGCTAGTCTTTTTGTGTTGGGGTGGGGGTCTCGCTCTTGGTGCAATTTGTTGGTGTTCTTGTTCAAAATTTTGGTAACTGAGTTAGTTGAAATCGGGTGGAACACGTTTGTAAAGATCATGCATGCCATCTTACTACTTGATCCTCTACTACACCAGAAAATCATGGTGAATATTTTGGGTTTGGAACAAGGGTGGGGCAAAGGATTCACAGACTGGAGAGATGGACCGCTGTGGCGGTCCTTCCATCCGGCTGGCCTAGCTAAGGAGGCCGTCGTCGGAAGTGGTCCAATAGGGTTAAAGAATGGGCCGCTATAGCCGTGACTCCTGCTACGGTGACGAGACACTCGCTATGGCGACGCCTTGGATCCGTATCGGTCCACTTACCGCTATAGTGGCTTTACTGTAGCGTGCCCCACCGCCACATCGGAGCTGCTTTAAAAACAAATTTGGGCTTTTTCTCTATGTCATGCATGGGCTATCCCCGCAAATTCTCTATGCCGCACTACTACTCTAACTTTTCACGTTGCAAGTTAATGTCACGACCCGACTACGGGCCATGACTGTACCGGGCTAACCATCGAGCACCACTCATTCTATTACTTATCCCGCCTTCGTTCATATTTCTCATCATTCATAATCATTGAAAACGACTTTCATTTAAAACATATTTACTTTATAAACATCAGCCCTTTAGGCTATCAAAATAATAATGTACATACGTGCGTATGCATATGAAAGACTTGTGAGACCATATGACCCACACATACGTATCTACGAGCCTCTACTAGAGTACTAGACATGTGGGCGGACAGACCCCGTCGTGCTCAAAATATATGTACACAAAATACTCGTCTCAAAATGGCACCTCCGAATAAAGGAGGGCTCACGCCAATCTGCCGATAGCTACTATGGGTCCGCACCGTCTCCCCGTCTACACCGTGGGCATGAACACAAGGTCCAAAAAAAATGGACGTCAGTACGAAATATGTACTGAGTATGTAAAGCATCAATAATAACAATACATAATAGAAGCATAAGGGATAGCATAAAATAAAGGGACTGTCCATGTCTCATAATACCTTCTTGACACTCGTCGTACGTACTTACCCCTTTTTATTCCTCTAAAGATACACTTGGTGCATCCACACATTTACATATGCACACATGACCCGTACCCGGCTATATCGGCTCGGTATCATCCTTAACATTTTTATACGTCATATAAGCATATCATAACCTTAGCATAACTAATCATAATCTTATCATCATCTTGCATTCATCATAACACATGCATATACATATTATAGTATCGTATCTCGCTTTATACACAATTAAACATTATCCGTATTCGGCCATGTATAGTGGCTCGACAAAGATCCGTATTCGGCCACGTAGCGGCTCGACAATGTCCGTATTCGGCCACATAGTGGCTCGACAGTATCCGTAATCGGCCACGTAGTGGCTCTACAATGTCACATATATGTCTTCCGTACCCGTCCATGATGAGGCTCGGTATATCTCATCATCATCATTGCCATTTCTAACGAAATCTTTTATCATCACATACATCTCATAAGCTTATCATAACTTTTCGTAAAGCATGTATTTAGATTAAGGACAATCTATGAAAATAATATCATATTCATGGCATGAACTTCATAAAAATACCGTATACTTACCATTATTATTCATCTCATGGCATATCATGGCTTTATCATAATTTGCTCACCATAGTAAACTCATCATATGCTCATCATAAAATACTTATTATAATATACTTATCATAACTCATCATGATGCATGCATAGAGAGACTCACGATAATCATATTTTATCGGGGTGACATAGGGTTGTGACCCCCGATTTCCTTATGCAGCATTCATAAGCATTCTGCCTCACCTTGAAGGAATTAGAGTATAAGGTGAGTTTATATAATGATCAACATCAATAGATTATAAATAGCATCGCTAGCGCTATAGGAACATCATAGCATGAACTCTAGAATCTTTAGACTTAAGCTTATCATCATCATTTTCATACTCATAACGTATCTCTTATCTCGTGTAGCTATTCATGAGCAAGGGCTCTCAGTTTTCTAGGACGTAGGATATTCATAAGAAAAGAGGGAATTCATGCCATAAGATTCATGCCTTAGAAAGAAAGGACTAGCCTTACATACCTTTGTCGTTTAACTATTCTATTGCTTGCTCGTTGTCCTTTAATGCACACGTTTTACCTTCAAGAGAATTCGTATCGGCGTCAGCTACACAATTATATGAACGGGCTTTTTAAGCTAGAGAAAATTGGGCAGCATTTCCTTTGTTTATATGACTTCCTCCATGTTCCATATCAACTCCCAAACATCCGTAATATCATTCATAATATCATAAATAGCAATCATCATTTATCCACATTTCACAATTTCACTTCAATTTCCCCATAATCATGGTCGTAATTTACTGTTATATTCTTCCATGTATAATGCTCATTCCATGTTCTAAATGTCATTCACAATCTACCTACAATCACAACATATCCATTTTCATAATGCATTCCAAACTACTACTCAACACTAGCACTATTCCTACATTTATGACCCATTTTCTATGTTCTAGTAAAATCCAAGTATTTCAACTTTTCAATACTTCAAATAATATGAAAAGATCATGAAACTCACCTTAGAGGGTGTAGGAATAAACCTTGAGTGGTAATACTCTCCTTACACAAAACCCTAGTTCACTTTTCTTGGGATTTCTTGACTTAGATGAACTTTGATGAATTTCTTACACTTGATTCACTTGATTTCTTGGTATTGATCTTTGATTTCCTTTGTTTTCTTGTGGATGAAGAGTAGAGAGAGTTCTAGAGGGTTCTAGAGAGAAGTGGTGTGAAAATGAAATGAATTAACGAACGTGGGTCTCCTTTTAATAACTTAGAATCTCGATCCCGTCGGGTACCGCGCCCATTTTGACGGGCCGTATAAATTCCTACGACCGTCAAAATGGTCCGTAGAACTCGCCTGGGGCCCAAAAATGAGTCACTGTGACCATTTGACGCTGGGCTGGGTCCATTTGACGTGTTATATCAGGCACTTTTGCGTATTCGAAAATTTGGAAATAACCTTGACTTATGAGGAATAAGGTCAAGTTGGATTTTTCTTAATATGTGTATGCCGGTTATGGAAGTATGGATGCGGAGATATTGAGTAAGGCTAAGGGCAAAATTGGAATTTTAGAAATTTATTTCATGAAGTATACAAAGTAGCCAAATTATTGGGCCAAAAAAAAAAAAGAAAAATTGAAGCCCAATTTGCAAAGAGTGGCCGGCCATACATGGCCAAGCCCATGGAATTTTTAATCAATTTTCCATGTGCCAAATTTATATAAGGTGGATTAGTTCAAGAAGTTTCAAGAAAAATCAAAGCAAAATCAAGAAGAAAAAAAAAGAGAAGGCTCACGGCCAAAGAGAGAGGAAAAAAAAAAAAAAAAGAATTCCCAAGCCTTAAACCTTGGCTCAAGAATTATAATTTTCTTGAATTCTTGTCAAGCTCAAGATTCTCTACGAGGTGATATAAGTATTTTAGCAAGAAACTATCTTTGGTGGCAAGGAGAATTTATTGGAGAAAGGTAAGAATTTTATGTTCTTTCATGTTATGGAAGATAGATATATGTTGTAGTATGTGGAAATGAATGAAAAGTATGAGAATCTTGTGTGTGGTGCATATGGATGTTGTGGCCGTGTGGTAATTTAGTTGGAGAGGGCATGAATTTATTTTATTTAGTATGGAAATTGTGTTGATGTAGTTTTGTGTTGTAAGTGGAAGAATATGAGCCAAAATTTGCATGAAAAACCATTGTTAAGTTGTTGTAGGAAGTTTGGTAATGTTATGGAAGATTTATGTAATTATGGAAACGAAGTTGTAAGATACAAATGGTGATTGTTGTAAGTGAAATCGAAAGATAAAAATATCTTGTGAATATTTATGTTGAAAAATTGGAGATTTTGAGTGAATTATGGTTTGGCGGAACTTTTGCATATTTGGTAAAATAATGTGAAATGTCTTTGAATTGTATTGAATGGCCTTAAGTTAGTGAATAAATATGAAAGCATTGATATTAGCTTGGAATTGTGAAGTTGGGTTGGAAGTCGATGCGTTATGTAGAAAACGAGATTACTTATGTTAGAACGCTTTTTGAGTTAATTGTTGATGTTGCTAGTTTGGTTGTTGGTGTCGTGTTGATGAGATGAGCCGAGTCGAATTCTCGGGGTGTTGTATTTATAGGGAGATGCTGCCGGAATTTTGGTAGACAAGTATGGATTTAAGTTGAATTCACAAAACTTGAAACTCACATTTGGTAACAATGACCATTTGTAGATTCTTGACGAAACGGGAATCGAAATTGGACGAGCGTAAAGCATAATCAAGGTATGTAAAGCTATTCCTTTCCTTCTCTTGGCATGTCCTAGGTGTACTAGGTTTGGATTTGAGCCTTGGGGTTATTCTCGTTCATAGAAATCCAAGTCCGAATTTGAGTACTATTCATTCAAATGCGATTGAATTAGGATCTTTATATCTTGTTGGAAAAATGCTCAAACATCTATAACTTGCATAAATGTAATTGAATTGCCTTGAAACTTTCATAAATGACTTCATTAAGTTCTATAATATATTATGTGGAGTAATAATGTTCCTAATATGATTATCGCTTCGATTCTCTACAAATGGCTTCTGAAACACTCGTAACTTCCCACACTAAGTCAAAGGACTCGAAACTTGTCTCCGGGGCTTCTAGGTGTCGTAAGTAAACGTGAGTTTGATTTTTTTTCAAAACCACTCCGGCGGACCGCGATATTTTATTATATAAGACTTTTCAAACCACTCCGGCGGGGTGTGCGAGATTTTACTATTTCATTCCACTTACGACTTATGTCTACATTCCACAACGCTATTATTAGTATTATTATTATTATTATTATTATTATTATTGTTATGCCCGAAGGGGCTAGGATTAGTACTATGTCACGAGTGGCATGCCCGAAGGGGCCAGGGTAGCCGTATGTCATGAGTGGCATGCCCGAAGGGGCTAGGAACATTATGTCGGGGCCAGCATGTCCGAAGGGGCCAAGATAGACGTATGTTGGACCGGCATGCCCGAAGGGGCCATCATTTTATCCCGGGACCGGCATTCCCGAAGGGGCCAGGATAGACGTATGTCGGAACCGGCATACCCGAAGGGGATATCATTATTATCATTGTTGTTATCATTATTATTATTATTATTATTATTATTAGGCCGGAAGCGGCCGTCCGAAGGGACTATCTTATTTAGACATTAAATTCATACTGGGTATCCTAAACTTACTTACTGCTGTACTTTTCTGATTTACGCTTGATGTTGATGTACATATTCGCATATATTCGTACTGACCCCCTTTCTTCGGGGGCTGCGTTTCATGCCCGCAGGTCCAGGGGCGCGACTCGGCGATCCAGTTAATTAGGGGGACCAGCATCGAGTCAGACAGCTCCTCTTGTTTCGGAAGCTGTCCCTGTTTTGGTATAGTTTTATATATTGTGCAGGTCATACTCTGTAGAAGTCCATAACAGCGTGGGAGTTATGGTTACTGTTTGGCTTTGCCGGCCATCATTTTGTTGTACAGAAATGGCAGAGGCCTTTTGGCTCACCTTGTTCTATGTCGTGTATATGTATTTATAACATGTTTTGAGATGCCTTGAGCTACGCGTTGATTTTCGTATTTCATTTATAATTCTTGTTTAAAAAAAAAAAAAATTTGAGTGAACGTGTAAGGGTTCGCTCGACTCTGATGAGAGTCGGGTGCCTGTCATGCCCTGATGAACTTGGGGTGTGACATGACGGACCGTAGGATTTCCTACGGACCGTCAAAAATTCTACGGGGCGTCAAATGGTCCGTAGGATTTCTCTGCTCAGACAGTCTGTCGTAGAATGGCCATAACTTTTTACTCAGATGTCACATTGATGAGCGGTTTATTGCGTTGGAAACTAGACTCGATGAACTTGAATTTGGAAAAAAGAAACATACCAAAACTCCTCATATTCTAGGAGATATTCCCCCACCAATGTGGACCAAAATTTTTATCCAAAAATTTTGCCAAGTTTTACCAAAGCTCCCACAAACTCAATTCCTTTATTTGTTTGTTCTTAAATCCTTATGGAACCTTCTTAATACTTCATTAACAATCCAAGGGACGTTATAACTCTTCTCAAAAACTTCATTAATTCATCATTGATTCGATACTCGTAAATCTTGCCCGACACATGACGTATACCTTACTTTCCTTAACAACTTTCGTGTCCTACTTCAAATGTCTTTGAAATCTTGTCTAGAATCATCAAATGCTATTCCTTACTTATCGAAACACCATATACTTCATGCTCTTCCTTCGCCTATTCACTGTGCATCAACGAAATTTTTTTTGAGGTGTAACAGTTAACTTCCTCACCCAGACATGGCGGATCAACAACAATTTCAACAACAAGGAGGACAACAACCCCCGGCTCCTCCTGAATACATTCGGTTTCCCAACAACGCTTGCAAGCGGTGTTTTATGGAGCAGCAGACCAAGGGCCTGCTTCATGAGAGAGCTCTTGTCATGGACCGGGTCGAAGAAATGGCCCCGAGATTTTACCAGACCTTACACCGTATTGGTTGGGCCCAGTTAGCTGAGGAGCCCGGTGATGTCAATTGCAACTGGGTTAGGGAGTTTTATGCTATGCTTCCCACTGTGGATTGGACTGCCCTGCAGCCGCAGATTACTATTCGGGGAGTTGCAGTGACGGTGAGCGCCGAGGCCATCAATGCTGTTCACGGGCTGCCCAACCCACCGCAGGATGAGTTTCGGGCCAAGGATGTTGACGGTAACGGACCGTGGCTGGTACGGATGTTGGTGCGAGAATCAAAGAGGAAGAAGGTTACTTGGGCTGTCTCGCGATTGGCTATTAAGAGCCGATACTTTACTACTGAGGCCCGAAAGTGGCTAAATCACGTTGCCCGGGGGGTTAGCCCCTCGAGCAATACTAATGATGTCACTAACCCGCGGGCCCTCGTGGTGGCTTGCATTCTGGATGGTGTACCCGTGAACGTGGGTATGTAGGTTATTGAGGAGTGGCGGAGTTTTATGGCCAAAGCTGGCCCGAGCTTGATGTTTCCCTCCCTGATTACCCATCTCTGCCGTAATGCCGGGGTGTCTACGGAGCGTGGGGACCGCATTTTGGAGTGCGATGTTGCTTTTGATCCACTGAAGGTCAAGGGGTCACAGGGCAGGGGCAAAAGGAAGAGGACGGCCGGATGACAGGCGGAGGACAGGGTGGTCCACCGTATGGGAGTGGTCGCCACAGGTGCCCTGGTGTACTTTAGAGCGCATAGAGGTTGATATGGTCGCGGTGAGGGCGGCCATGATGGGATTTGCACGGCCTTCCATGGAGGCCGGGCCGCTAGCAACGCCGCGGGGCATCGGATACTTTACACTCGTGCAAGAAGGCTTACGGAGACCCGTACTAAGATGGGAAAGGCTGTGGATGCCTACAGGCGCTGGATCTGGCCCAAGCTCATGTGGATCTTCGTGAAGATTTGGACAAAGAGAAGACGAAGAGCCGAGCTAGAGACAAGCTATTCGTGAGGATGTGGAAGGCTGTAAAAAGTCTTCTAAAAGCCCTAGTTCCGAAGGTGAAGCCTCCGAAGGTAACTACCAGAGATGCCTCCCAGTTCTCTCTTCTTAGTGAGTCCAGACATGGTAGCGAGGACTCTAGTGACTCGGATGGTGGCGATGAGGCGACTAGCCATGCAATGGCTTAGAGATTTCTCCTCCCCCCCCCCTTTTTATCTGCTTTGTTTTATATTTGCCCGTGTTGGGCTTGGATGTTTAGACAATTTTCAGCTTTGGTTAGGTTTTGATTTGTTTGGATAATCTTTGTTTTGGTCGGTTTGACGAGGGTGCCCCGGTTTAAGGGTGCTCATAAGACAATTGCCCTTGTTGGGCAGATGTTTTTATTCATGTGTCTGATTTTGGAGATTGATTTATTTTTGTTTCGTGGATGGACTACAAAACTTGGGAGAACAGGGGATGGAAGGGGAGCCTACTGGTCAGGGAGTACCACTGTGGCGGTCACTCGACCGCTGTAGCAGTACCGCTATGGCGGTAGGAACGCTGCTATAGCGGTCTAGACAGAAATTAAAGGGCCGCTATAGCGGTCCTTTTTTCCGCTATAGCGATCCCACTGTAGCGGTCCCCATACCGCTACAGCGGTGCTACAGTGCCAGTGACTGAAACTTTTTATTTTTCCAGTACTTCAGCTCAGTCGCGTAGGTGTTTACTTAATCTCTTAGCACGTAAATAGGAATACGCTATTAACTTCGCCGATGGCTCCGTAATAATCACCCAGTCTATCACACCACCTTACTATAGAATTTTTATTTGGTCACACAATTAATTACACACCTCCTTAAGAAAGGTCTTCCTTGGATCGAATTAGAGGAACACCAATTGGAATCGACAGATACCAATTTGCCCGTCAAGATTCCAATTGAAATCGACCAGATACTTATTAGATCCAACTAGGGGACGACATATTGGGGTAGCACGATAGAATGAACGAAGGGAAACTTCTAGATGTCCTATAGCTTCTTGCAGACGGGTACGGACGTCATCATACCATTCCGTAAGACTCTACTAGACATTTGCTCTTGTACTCGTGAGACCGGTAACCTAAGGCTCTGATACCAACTGTCACGACCCAACCCACGATCGTGCGGGCACCTACCATATGACAAGCTAGCAGGCGAACCTTGAACAATATAAACCCAACACTTAAAAGCATGCGACAATCACCCTTAAAATTCATAAAATTAAACGTAAACATTTATTACAGACTTGTTTCAATACAAATAAATCCGAAATAAAACCCCGGGATCTAGTCTAGACGGGTACAAGAGCTCCTACAATACAAGAAGACAAGATAAATGACACAAAATTAATGAGTGTGTTACACCTTGGAAATTTCCCCTTAGCATACAGTGAATAGACTAACGAAGGGCATGATGTATACGAGGTTTGGGAAAGTGAGAAATAGTTTTTAATGTTCCTAATTAAGATTTCCAAAGACATTTAAGTTAAGGAAAGAAAGCTGTTAAGGAAAGAAAGTCATATGTCGTGTGTCGGACATGATTTACGAGTATCGAGTTAATGACGTTCTAATGATGCTTTCAGGAAGAGTTCTAATATCTCTTAGATTGGTATTGAGGTGTTAAACAAGTGTTAAGAAGGTTCCATAATGATCGGAGATCAAACGAGTCGACGAGAACAAGTCTCGGAAAGCTGGGCAAATATACGGCCAGACATACTGGTCGTATAAAATCTACGGACCGTATGTCCAACCGTAGATTCAGCCCAGTATGGCATCCTTCACTGGACCAGATCTACGGCCAGACATACGGCCAGTAGAAAACATACGGACCGTATGTTGGTCCGTAGATCTCGGTCGGGACTGGTTGTGAATTAATATAAGGGACCTCTCTCTCATTCATTTTCATTTCATTTTCACTCCTCCACAAGTCAAGACTTCTCTAGAACTTTCCATACACTTCAACCATAATAACACAAAGGAAATTGATGATCAAATTCATCAAACCAACAAGAATCAAAAGTGTGAAACTCATTAAAGTCATTCAAGTCAAGAAATCCCAAGAAAGGTGAAATAGGGTTTTGGTGCAAGAGGTGTATTACCATTCAAGGCTTGTTCCTCCATCATCTAAGGTGAGTTTCATGATCTTCTCATGTTTTTTGAAGTATTGATAGGTTGAAACACTTGGATTGTAGAAGAGTACAGAAAATGGGTCATAAATGTGTGAATAGTGTCATTATTGAGTAGTAGTTTGGATTGAATCATTAAAATGGATATGTTGAGATTATAAATACGTTATAAATGAAATTTAGAACATGGAATAAGTATTGTATGAGAAAGAACGCGATAATGGACTTTGGTCATGATTATGGAGAATTGGAAGTGAAATTGTGAAATGTGGGCAATGCAAATGGATGATGCTTGTTGTTTATGATATTATGATTGATGTTATGAATTTTGGGAGTTGATATGGAATATGGAGAAAGTAGTATAAACAAAGGAAACGCTGCCCAATTTTCTCTAGCTTTAAGAAGCACGTTCTTGTAATTGTTTAGCTAATGTCGATACGAACTCTCTTAAAGGTAAAGACGTGAGCATTAAAGGAGAACGAGCAAGCAATAGAGTAGTTAAACGACAAAGGTATGTAAGGCTCAACCTTTCTTCCTAAGGCATGAATCCTATGCATGATTTTCCTCCTTCATCATGAATTTCCTATATTCCGAAAGACTAAGACCCTGTGTTCACGAGTAGTCATATGAGACAAGAAATACGCTATGAGTACGATAATGATAATGATAAGTTTAAGCCTAAAGATTCTAGAGATTTCGATATGATGTATCTACGAAGTTAATGATGTTGATTACGATTTATTGATGTTTTCCTTATGTGCACTCAACTTAAAATGTTGGTCCCTCCAAGGTGAGATATAACGATTATGAACGCTCCATAACGTAATCGGGGGTCCACGACCTTACATCACCCCGACACAGCTACAGTTGCTTTCAAGTTCTAAGGTATGTTTTGATGATATATGTATGATGATGTTAAGTTATGATGAAGCCATGATATACTATGAGATGAATAATAATGGTAAGTATACGGTATTTTTATGAAGTTCACGCCATGAATATGTTTTATTTTCATAAATTGTCCTTAATTCAAATGCATGTTCTATGAAAAGTTATGATAAGCTTATGAGATGTATGTGATGATAAAAGATTTTCGTAGTAATGATAATGATGATGACGAGATATACCGAGCCTTGTTATGGCCGGGTACGGAAGACATATATGTGATATTGTCGAGCCACTACGTGGCCGAATACGGATATTGTCGAGCCACCACGTACCGAATACTGGGGTTAGTGCCTCCTAGCCACTACGTGGCCGAATACGGATAATGTTTAAATGTGTACAAGGCACTGGTACTATGATATGTATATGTATGCGATGAATGCAAGATGACGACAAGGTTACGATTAGTTACGCGCATGTCATGATATGCTTGTGCGACATATAATAATCGCTAAGGATGATACCGATGTCTATATGGCCGGGTACCGGGTTGTACAAGATTTTAAATTATTACATATATAAGTATGCGGATATAACAAGTGTATCTTGTAGGAGCAGCAAAGGGGTAAGTACGTACGGCGACCGCTTAAAAGGTATTAATATGAGAAATGGACGCCTTTATCTTATGCTATCCCTTATGTTCCTATTATGTATTATTATTGTTCATGCTTTACATACTCGCACATATTTCTGCATCGACGTCCGTTTTCTTGACGCCGTGTTCATGCCCACAGTAAAACAGGAGACGGTAAGCATCCATAGTAGCTTTTGCCAGATTGGTAGGAGCCCTCCTTTTATTCCGAGGTGCTATTTTGACATAGTATTTTTGTGTATATATTTTTGGGCACGAAAGGGTCCTGCCTTAAATTATATGTCTAGTACTCTAGCAGAGGCTCGTAGATGCGTTGTTGCGGGGGTAGTATGGTCTCACAGTCTTCATGTATATGCATGTATATATATTATTTTGATAGCCGAAGGGCCTATGTCTAAAAAAGTAAATATGTTTTAAATGTTAATAGTTTTATATGATCACGAGTATATATATTATGAATGAGAGCAGAGGAGTAACAGAATGAGCGGTGTTCGGTGGTTAGCCTCGGATACCGGTCACGGCCCGTAGCCGAGTCGTGACAGAGTGAGATAGACGAAGCTGGAGGAGAATATTCGATAGACCTATGCGACGAAACTTCAGCTAAAACCTGCAACACATCTACACCCCAAAATGGCATAGCAAGAGTAGTATCGACATCATAC